>NW_012295274.1:0-5262 GCF_000151885.1 Dipodomys ordii
GAGGACACAGTGGGACACAGCAGGGACACAGCAAGGACACAGCGGGGACACAGCTGGGGACACAAAGGGACACAGCGGGGGACACAGCAAGGACACAGCGAGACACAGCGGGACACTGCGGGAACATAGCGGGACACAGCGGGGGACACAGCGGAACACAGCGGGACACAGCTGGGGACATTGCGGGGACACAGCAGTATACAGCGGGGGACAAAGGGAGGACACAGCGTGACACAGCGGAACAAATCGGGGGACAGAGCCGGAGACAGCGGGGGACACAGCGAGGACACAGCGGGACACATCGGGACACAGCGGGGACAAAGCAGTAGACACAGCGGGGGACACAGCGGAACACAGCGGGACACTGCGGGAACATAGCGGGACACAGCGGGGTACACAGCGGGACACAGCGGGACACAGCTGGGGACATAGCGGGGACACAGCAGGACAAAGCGGGGGACACAGCGGGACACAGCGGGCACACAGCGGGGACACAGCGGGACACAGCGGGGACAGAGCGGGACACAGTCGGACACAGCGGGACACAGCGTGGGACACAGCGGGAGACAAAGACGGACACCACGGAACACAGGGGACACAGCAGGAAACAGCAGTGACACTGCGGGGACACAGTGGGACACAGCGGGGGACACAGCGGGACACAGAGGGGGACAGAGCGGGACACAGTGGGGGACACAGCGGGGGACACAGCGGGACACAGCGGGGGCACAGGGAAGACACAACGGGACACAGCGGGGGACAGAGCGAGGACATATTGGGACACAACAGGACTCAGCGGGGGACACAGCAGTACACAGCGGGACACAGCGGGGACACAGCAGAGACACAGCGGGAGACACAGCGGGACACAGCGGGGGACACAGGGATGACACAGCGGTACCCAGCGGGACCCAGCGTCGATACAGCAGGGACACGCGGAACACAGTGGGGTACACAGCTGGGGACACAGCGAGGACACAGCGGGACACAGCGGGACACAGCGGGGACACTGCAGGAACATAGCAGGACACAGCAGGGTACACAGCGGGACACAGCTGGGGACACAGCGGGAACACAGCGGGACACAGCGGAACACAGCGGGAGACAAAGCGGGAGACAGCACGGGACACAGCGAGGACACAGTGGGGACACAGCGAGGACACAGCGGGACACAGCGGGACACAGCGGGGACACTGCGGGAACATAGCAGGACACAGCAGGGTACACAGCGGGACACAGCGGGGACACTGCGGGACACAGCAGGAAAAAGCGGGGGACACAGCGGGGGACACAGCGCGACACAGCAAGACATAGCATGGACACAGCGGGGGACAGCGGAGACAGAGAGTGGCCACAGCGAGACACAGCGGTGACACAGCTGGACACAGCGGGGTACACAGCGGGACACAGCGGGCACACAGCGGGGACACAGCAGGACACAGCGGGACACAGCGGGGACACAGTGGGACACAGCGGGACAAAGTGGAGACACAGCGGGACACAGCAGGCACACAGCGGGGACACAGCGGACACAGCAGGACACAGCGGGGGACACAGCGGGACACAGTGGGGGACCCAGTGAGGACACAGTGGGACACAGCAGAGGACACAGCGAGGACACAGCGGGGGACACAGCGGGGGACAAAGCGGGACACAGCGGGGAACACAGCGAGGACACAGCAGGACACAGCGGGGGACACAGCGAGGACACAGCGGGGGACACAGCGGGACACAGCGGGGAACACAGCGAGGACACAACGGCACCCAGCAGGACACAGCGTCGATACAGCGGGGACACAGGGTTACACAGCGTTGTACCCAGCTGTGGACACAACGGGACAGAGTGGGGGCACAGCGAGACACAGCGGGACACAGCGAGGACACAGCGGGACACATTGGTGACACAGCGGGGAAAACAGCAGGACACAGCAGCGGACACAGCGGGGGACACAGCGCGACACAGCAAGACATAGCATGGACACAGCAGTAGACACATCGGGACATAGCGGGGGACACAGCTGGGGACACAACGGGACACAGCAGTGGACACAGCGAGGACACAGCAGGACCCACCGGGACCCAGCGGGAGACACAGCGAGGACACAGCAGGACACAGCGGGGGAAACAGCGAGGACACAGCGGGGGACACAGCGGGACACAGCGGGGAACACAGCGAGGACACAGCGGGACCCAGCGGGACACAGCGTCGGTACAGCGGGCACACAGCGTTACACAGCGTGGTACTCAGCTGTGGACACAACGGGACACAGTGGGGGCACAGCCGGACACAGCGGGACACAGTGGGACACAGCGGGGACAAAGCGTGAGACACAGCGAGGGACAGAGCGGGAGACAGCGGGGAACACAGCGAGGACACAGCGGGACACAGCGGGACACAGCGTCGATACAGCGCGGACACAGCGTTACACAGCGTAGTACACATCTGTTTACACAACGGGACACAGTGGGGGCACAGCCGGACACAACGGGACACAGTGGGACACAGCGGGGACAAAGCATGAGACACAGCAGGGGACAGAGAGCGAGACAGCAGGGGACACAGCGAGGAAACAGTGGGACACAGCCGTGACACAGCGGGGACTCAGCGGGGGACACAGCGGGACACAGCGGGGGACACAGCGGGACACAGCGGGGGGCACAGCGAGGACCCAGCGGGACCCAGCGGGACCCAGCGTAGATACAGCGGGCACACAGCGTTACACAGCGTGGTACACAGCTGTGGACACAACGAAATACAGTGGGGGCACAGCGGAACACAGCGGGACACAGTGGGACACAGCGGGGACAACGCGTGAGACACAGCGGGGGACAGAGCGGGAGACAGCGGGGGACACAGCGAGGACACAGCGGGACACAGGGGGGTCTCAGCGGGGGACACAGCGGGGGAAAAAGAGGGAAACCACGGAACACAGCGGGACACAGCGGGAAACAGCAGTGACCCTGCGGGGACACAGTGGGACACAGCTGGGGACACAGCGGGACACAGAGGGGGACAGAGCTGGAAACACAGGGGGACAGAGCATGGGACACAGCAAGACACAGCAGGGACAAAGCTGGACACAGCGGGGTACACAGAGGGACACAGCGGTGACGCAGCGGGGAAACAGCGTGACACAGCAGGACACAGCGGGACACAGCGGGGGACACATCGAGGACAGCGGCACACAGCATGGGACACAGCAAGGACACAGTGGGACACAGCGGGGGACATAGCGGGAAATAGCGGGGAACACAGCGGGGGACACAGCGGGACACAGCGGGACACAGCGGGGGACACAGGGAGGACACAGCGGGACACAGCGGGACACAGTGGGACACAGCGGGGACAAAGCGTGAGACACAGCGGGGGACAGAAAGGGAGACAGCAGGGGACTCAGCGAGGAAACAGCGGGACACAGCGGTGACACAGCGGGGACTCAGCGGGGGACACAGTGGGACACAGCGGGGGACACAGCAGGACACAGCGGGGGACACTGCGGGACACAGCGGGGGACACTGCGGGACACAGTGTGGGACAGAGCGTGGGACACAGCGAGACACAGCGGGACAAACTGGGACACCACGGGATACAGTGGGACACAGCGGGACACAGCGGGGACAGTGCGGGAACATAGCGGGACACAGCGGGGTACACAGCGGGACACAGCAGGACACAGCAGGACACAGCGGGACACAGCGTCGATACAGCCGGGACACAGCGTTACACAGCAGGGTACACAGTTGGGGACACAGAGGGTCACAGTGGGGCACACAGCGGGACCCAGCGGGACACAGCGTCGATACAGCGGGCACACAGCGGGACACAGCGGGGTACACAGCTGAGGACACAATGGGTCACAGCAGGAGACACAGCGAGGACACAGCGGAACACAGCGGGACACAGCTTGGGACACAGCGGGGACACAGCGGGTGACAGAGCGAGGACACAGCGGGATAGAGCGTGACACAGCGTGGGACAAAGTGGGAGACAGCGGGGGACACAGCGGGACACCGCGGGGGACACTGCGGGACACAGTGTGGGACAGAGCATGGGACAAAGCGAGACACAGCGGGGACAAAGCTGGACACAGCGGGGTACATAGAGGGACACAGCAGGGACACAGAGGGAAACAGCGTGACACAAAAGGACACAGCTGGACACAGCGGGAACACAGCGGGACACAGCGGGACACAGCGGGGACACAGCGGGACACAGTCGGACACAACGGGACACAGCGGGGGACACAGCGGGACACAGCGGGGGACACAGCGAGGACACAGCGGGACACAGCGGGGGACACAGCGAGGACACAGCGGGACACAGCGGGGGACACAGCGAGGACACAGTGGTGGACACAACGTGGGACACAGCGGGACACAGCGGGGAACACAGCGCGGACACAGCGGGAAACAGCGGGACACAGCGTCGAAACAGAGGGGACTCAGCGGGGGACACAGCGGGGGACAAAATGGGACACCACGGGACACAGTGTGACACAGCGGGACACAGCGGGGACACTGCGGAGACACAGCAGGACAAAGCGGGGGACACAGCGGGACACTGCGGAACAC
Organism: Dipodomys ordii; assembly: GCF_000151885.1. Lineage (NCBI taxonomy): Eukaryota > Metazoa > Chordata > Mammalia > Rodentia > Heteromyidae > Dipodomys > Dipodomys ordii. Next base: position 4,573 of record NW_012295274.1, read on the forward strand.
AGCGGGGGACACAGCGGGGTACAGCTGAGAGAGATGGGCCACAGCGGGACACAGCGGTGACACAGCTGGACACTGCGTGGTACACAGGGGGACACAGCGGGCACACAGCTGGGGACACAGCGGGGACAAAGTGAGACACCACGGGACACAGCGAGGACACAGCGGGAAACAGCGGAACACAGCGGGGGACAAAGCGGGATGAAGCGGGGGACATAGCGGGACACAGCGGCACACAGTGGGGGACACAGCGCGGGACAGCGGAGACAGAGATGGGCCACAGCGGGACACAGCGGTGACATAGCTGGACACAGCGGGGTACAGAGCGGGACACAGCGGGCACACCGGGGACACAGCGAGACACAGCGGGACACAGCGGGGACACAGCGGGGGACACAATGGGGACACAGCGGGACACAGCAGGGGACACAGCAAGGACACAGCAGAACATAGCAGGGGACACAGAGAGGACACAGCGGGACACAGCGAGACACAGCGGGACACAGCGTGGACACAGCAGTACACACAGCGGGACATAGCGGGGGACACAGCTGGGGACACAACGGGACACACCTGGGGACACAGTTAGGACAGAGCGGGAAACAGCGGGACACAGCAGGGACACAGCGTCGATACAGCGGGGACACAGCGAGACACAGCGGGGAACACAGGAAGGAAACAGCGGGACCCAGT
>NW_012295275.1:0-5261 GCF_000151885.1 Dipodomys ordii
ACAGTCAGACACAGCGGGACACAGCGGGGGACTCTGCGGGACACAGCGGGGGACCCAGCGAGGACACAGCGGGACAAAGCGGGGGACACAGCGAGGACACAGCGGTGGACACAACGGGGGACACAGCAGGGCACTGCGGGGAACACAGCGAGGACACAGCGGGACACAGCGGGAAACACTGCGAGGTCACAGCGGGGGACAAAGCGGGACAACACGGGACACAGTGGGACACAGTGGGACACAGCGGGGACACTGCAGGGGCACAGCGGGACAAAGCGGGCAACAGAGCAAGACTCAGCAGGGGACACATCGGGGGACAGTAGGGGACAGAGAGGGGACTCAGCGGGACACAGCGGGGGACACAGAGGGGTACACAGCGGGACACAGCCGGAAACACAGCGCGGACACAGCGGGCACACCGGGACACAGCGTCAATACAGCGGGGACAGAGAGGGTCACATCAGGGACACAGAGGGACACTGCGGGACACAGCGGGGTACACAGCGGGACACAGTGGGGACACAGCGGGACACATCGGGACACAGCGGGGGACACAGCGGAACACAGCGTGGGACACAGCGAGGACACAGTAGGGACACAGCGGACACAGCGGGGACACAGCAGGGGACACAGCGGGACACAATGGGGAACACAGCGAGGACCCAGCGGGACCCAGCAGGACACAGCGTCGATACAGCAGGGACACAGCAGAACACAGCGGGGTACCCAGCTGGGGACACAAAGGGACACAGCGGGGGACACAGCGAGGACACAGCGGGACACATCGGGGGACACAGCGAGGACACAGCGGGACACAGCGGGACACAGCGTCGATAATGGCGGGGACACAGCGGGACACAGCGGGGTACACAGCTGGAGACACAACGGGACACAGCGGGTACACCGCGGGACACAGCGGGACACAGCGGGGGACACAGCGGGACACAGCAGGGTACACAGCAGGGGACACAGCGGGACACAGCGGGACACAGCGGGGGACACAGGGGAGACACTGCGGGACACAGCGGGGGACACAGCGAGGACACATTGGGACACAGCAGGGAAACAGCCGGACTCAGCGGGGGACACAAAGGGTGACAAAGCCGGACACCACGGGACACAGTGTGACACAGCAAGACACAGCGGGGACACTGCATGGACACAGTAGAAAACACCCAGGGACAAGAGCGGGACACAGCAGGACACAGCGGGGGACACAGGGGGGGACAGCAGGGGAGAGAGAGGGGACACAGCGGGACACAGTGGGGACATAGTTGGACACAGCGGTGTACTCAGCGGGACAGAGCGGGCGCACAACGGGGACACATCGGGATACAGCGGGACAAAGCGGGACACATCGGGACACAGCGGGGGACACAGCGGGGGACAGAGCGGAGGACAGAGCGACGACACAGCGGGACATAGGGGGACTCAGCAGGTTCACAGTGGGACACAACAGGACACAGCGGGACACAGCGTGACACAGCGGGGACACAGCAGGGACACAGCGGGACAAAACGGGACACAGCATGGGACACAGCAGGACACAGCGGGGGACACAGCGGGGTACCCAGCGGGAAACAGCGGGGGGCCCAGCGAGGACACAGCAGGACACAGCGGGGGACACAGACAGGAAAACAGCGGGGGACACACCGGGGGACACAGCGGGACACAGCAGGGAACACAGCGAGGACACAGCGGGACCCAGCGGGACACAGCGGCGATACAGCGGGGATACAGCGTTACACAGTGTGGTACACATCTGTGGACACAAGGGGACACAGTGGGGGCACAGCGGGACACAGCGGGACACAGTGGGACAAAGCGAAGACAAATTGTGAGATACAGCGGGGGACAGAGCGGGAGACTGCGGGGACACTGGGAGGACACAGCAGGGCACAGCGGCACACAGCAGGGACACAGCGGGACACAGCGGGACACAGCGGGGAACACAGCGAGGACACAGCGGGACACAGCGTCGATACAGCGGGGATACAGCGTTACACAGCGTGTACACATATGTGGACATAACGGGACACAGTGGGGGCACAGTGGGACACATGGGACACAGTGGGACACAGTGAGGACAAATCGTGAGACGAAGCGGGGGACAGAGCGGGAGACAGCGGGGGACACATAGAGGACACAGCAGGACACAGCGGGACACAGCAGGGACAGAGCGGGACACAGCGGGACACCACGGGACACAGCGTGGGACCCAGCGAGGACACAGCGGGACACAGCGGGGGACACATCGAGGACACAGCGGGACACAGCAGGGTACCCAGCGAGGACACAGCGGGACACAGCGGAGGACCCAGCGAGGACACAGCGGGACACAGCGGAGGACACAGCGAGGACACAGCGGGGGACACTGCGGGACACAGTGGGGAACACAGCGAGGACACAGCGGGACACAGCGGGACACAGCGTCGATACAGCAGGGATACAGCGTTACACAGCGTGGTATACATCTGTGTAACAACGGGACACAGTGGGGGCACAGCAGGACATAGTGGGACACAGCGAGGACAAATCGTGAGACGTAGCGGGGGACAGAGCGGGATACAGCGGGGGACACAGCGAGGACACAGCAGGACACAGCGGTACACAGCAGGGACAGAGCGGGACACAGAGGGACACAGCGAGGGATACAGCGGGACACAGTGGGGGACCCAGCGAGGATACAGCAGGACACAGCGGGGAACACAGCGAGGACACAGTGGGGGACACAGCGGGGGACACTGCGGGACACAGCCATGAACACAGCGAGGACACAGCGGGACCCAGTGGGACACAGCGTCGATACTGCGGGGACACAACGTAAAGCAGCGTGGTACACAGCTGTGGACACAACGGGACACAGTGGGGGCACAGTGGGACACAGCGGAACAAAGTGGGACACAGTGGGGACAAAGCGTGAGACACAGCGGGGGACAGAGCGGGAGACAGCGGGGGACACAGCGAGGACACAGCGGGACACGGCGGGGGAAACAGCGGGACACAGCGGTGGACACAGGGGGAGAGAGCGGGACCCAGCGGGACACAGCGTCGATACAGCTGGTACAGCCTTACACAGCGTGGTACACATCTGTGTACACAACGGGACACAGTGGGGGCACAGCGGGACAGAGCGGGACACAGTGGGACACAGCGAGGACAAATCATGAGACACAGTGGGGGGACAGAGCGGGAGACAGCGGGGGACATAGCGAGGACACAACAGGACACAGCGGGACACAGCAGGGACAGAGCGGGACAGAGCAGGACACAGCGGGACACAGCGGGGGACACAGCGGGACACAGCGGAGGACCCAGCGAGGACACAGCGGGACACAGTGGGGGACACAGCGAGGACACAGCGGGGCACACTGCGGGACACAGCGGGGAATACAGCGAGGACACAGCGGGACCCAGCGGGGCACATTGTCGATACAGTGGGGATACAGCATTACACAGCGTGGTTCACATCTGTGGACACAGCGGGACACAGTGGGGGCAGAGCGGGACAGAGTTAGACACAGCGAGGACAAATCGTGAGACGTAGCGGGGGACAGAGCGGGAGACAGCGGGGGACACAGCGAGGACACAGCAGGACACAGCGGGACACAGCAGGGACAGAGCGGGACACAGCGGGACACAGCGGGGGACACAGCGGGACACATCGGGGGACCCAGCGAGGACACAGCGGGACACAGCGGGGAACACAACGAGGACACATTGGGGGACACAGCGGGGGACACTGAGGGACACAGCGGGACACAGCGTCGAAACAGCGGGGATACAGCGTTACACAGCGTGCTACACAGCTGTGGACACAACGGGACACAGTGGGGGCACAGCGGGACACAGCGGAACACAGTGGGACACAGCGGGGACAAAGCGTGAGACACTGCGGCGGACAGAGCGGGAGACAGCAGGGGACACAGCGAGGACACAGCGGGACACAGCGGGGGAAACAGCGGGACACAGCGGTGGACACAGGGGGAGAGAGCGGGGGACACAGCGGGACACAGCGGTGGAAACAGCGGGACACAGCGGTGGACCCAGCGAGGACCCAGCGGGACCCAGCGGGACACAGTGTCTGTACAGCTGGGATACAGCCTTACACAGCGTGGTACACATCTGTGGACACAACGGGACACAGTGGGGGCACAGCGAGGACAAATCGTGAGACGAAGCGGGGGACAGAGCGGGAGACAGCGGGGGACACAGCGAGGACACAGCAGGACACAGCGGGACACAGCAGGGAACACGGCGAGGACACAGTGGGACTCAGCGGGACTCAGCATCGATACAGCGGGGATACAGCGTTACACAGTGTGGTACAAATCTGTGGACACAAGGGGACACAGTGGGGGCACAGCGGGACACAGCGGGACACAGTGGGACACAGCGAGGACAAATCGTGAGACTAAATCGGGGGACAGAGCGGGAGACAGCGGGGGACACAGCGAGGACACAGCAGGACACAGCGGTGGATACAGGGGGAGAAGAACGGGGTACACAGCGGGACACAGCGGTGGAAACAGCGGGACACAGCGGTGGACCCAGCGAGGACCCAGCGGGACCCAGCGGGACACAGTGTTGATACAGCTGGGATACAGCCTTACACAGCGTGGTACACATCTGTGGACACAACGGGACACAGTGGGGGCATAGCGGGACACAGCGGGACACAGTGGGACACACGAGGACAAATCGTGAGATGAAGCAGAGGACAGAGCGGGAGACAGCGGGGGACACAGCGGCGGACACAGCGGGACAAAGCAGGGTACAGAGCAGGGGACACATCGGGATACAGAGGGACACAGTGGGGGACCCAGCGGGAAACAGCGGGGGGCCCAGCGAGGACACAGCGGGACACAGCGGGGGACACAGACAGGAAAACAGCGGGGGACACACCGGGGGACACAGCGGGACACAGCAGGGAACACAGCAAGGACACAGCGTGACCCAGCGGGACCCAGCGTCGATACAGCGGGGATACAGCGTTACACAGTGTGGTACAAATCTGTGGACACAAGGGGACACAGTGGGGGCACAGCGAGACAGAGTGGGACACAGTGGGACACAGCGAGGACAAATCGTGAGACACAGCGGGGGACAGAGCGCGAGACAGCTGGGGACACAGCGAGGACACAGCAGGACACAGCGGGACACAGCAGGGACAGAGCGGGACCCAGCGGGGGACCCAGCGAGGACACAGCGGGGGACACAGCAGGGGACACTGCGGGACACAGCGGGAACACAGCGAGTGA
>NW_012295276.1:0-5260 GCF_000151885.1 Dipodomys ordii
CATCTCCTTCTGCTTCTGCTGCACTGCTACTGCTTCTGCTTCTTCTGTTTCTTCTGCTTCTCCTTCTGCTTTTGATTCTCTTTCCGCTTCTGCTTCTCCTTCAAATTCTCATTCTGCTTCTCCAGATTCTGCTTCTTCTGCTTCTCCTACTTCTCCTTCTGCTTCAGGTTCTGCTTCTGCTTCTTCGGATTCTTATGCTTCTGCTTCTCCTGCTTCTGCTTTTTCTGCTTCCCCTCCTTCTCTTTCTGCTTCTCCTTCTGTTTCAGCTTTTCCTTCTGCTCCTGCTTCTTGTCCTTCTCGTGTTTCTTCTGCTTCTGCTTCTCCAGTTTCTGCATCTCCTGCTTCTCCTTCTGCTGCTCTTTCTGCTTCTCCTGCTGCTTATCCTTCTCCTGCTCCTTCTTCTGCTTCTCTTTCTGCTTCTCCTTCTGTTTCTCCTTCTCCTTCTCCTTCTAATTCTACTGCTTTTCCTTCCGCTTCTCCTTCTGCTTTTGAATCTTCTGCTTCTTCTGCTACTGCCTCGGCTTCTTCTGCTTCTCCATCTGTTTCTCCTTCTGCTTTTGCTTCTCTTTCTGCTTCTGCGTCTCCTTCTGCTTCTCCAGATTCTGCTTCTTCTGCTTGTCCTGCTTCTCCTTCTGCTTCAAGTCCTGCTTCTGCTTCTTTGGCTTCTTCTGCTTCTGCTTCTCCTGCTGCTGCTTCTTCTGCTTCTCCTGCTTCTCTTTCTGCTTTTCCTTCTGATCTGCTTCTCCTTCTGCTTCTGCTTCTTCTCCTTCTTCTGTTTCTTCTGCTTCTGCTTCTCCTGCTTCTGCGTCTCCTGCTTCTCGTTCTGCTTCTCTTTCTGCTTCTCCTTCTCCTTCTCCTTCTTCTGCTTCTCCTTCTGCTTCTGCTTCTCCTTTTGCTTCTACTTCTGCTTCAATTTCTCCTTCTGCTTCTCATTCTGCTTCTGCGTCTTCTGTTTCTTCTGATTCTCCTGCTTCTGCTTCTCCTGCTTCTCCTACTTCTCGTGCTGCTTCTCCTTCTGCGTCTTTTTCTGCTTCTGCTTATCCTTTTGCTTCTCCAACTCCTAATCCTTTTCTTTCGCCTTCTCCTTCTTCTGCTTCTCCTGCTGCTTCTGCTTATGCTTATTCTATTATTTCTGTTTCTTCTGCTTCAGATTGTGCGTCTTCTATTTCTCCCTCTGCTTCAGATTCTGCTTCTGCTTCTTCGGCTTCTCCTGTTTCTTCTGCTTCTGCTTCTCCTGCTTCTTCTGCTTCTCCTGCTTCTCTTTCTGCTTCTGCTTATCCTTCTGTTTCTCCTACTCCTAATCCTTCTCTTTTTCCTTCTCCTTCTTCTTCTTCTGCTTCTCCTGCTGCTTCTTCTTCTGCTTCTGCTTTTTCTGTTTCTTCTTCTTCTGCTTCAGCTTCTGCTTCTTCTTCTTCTCCTTCTGCTTCTGTTTCTCCTTCTGCTTCTGCTCTTCTCCTTCTTCTGCTTCTCCTGATTCTTCTTCTTCTGCTTCTCCTACTTTTCCTTCTGCTTCTCCGTCCCATTCTCCTTCTCCTTCAATTTCTCCTTCTTGTGCTTCTCATTCTGCTTCTGCTTCTGCTTCTCCTGCTTCTGCTTCTTTTGTTTCTCCTTCTGCTTCTCTTTCTGCTTTTAATTCTCCTTCTGCTCCTCCTACTCCTAATCCTTCTCTTTCTCCTTCTTCTTCTTCTGCTTCTCGTTCTGCTTCTGCTTCTTCTGCTTGTTCTGTTTCTTCTACTTCTGCTTTTCCAGCTTCTCCTGCTTCTGCTTCTCCTTCTGCTTCAGGGTTTCCTTCTGCTTCTTGGGCTTCTTCTGTTTCTTCTGCTTCTGCTCCTCCTGCTACTGCTTCTTCTGCTTCTCTTTCTGCTTCTCCTTCTGCTTCTGCTTCTCCTTCTGCCTCTTCTCCTTCTTCTGTTTCTTATTCTTCTGCTGCTTCTCCCGCTTCTGCTTCTTCTGCTTCTCCTGCTTGTCCTGCTTCTGCTTCTCCTTTTCCTTCTTCTGCTTCTCTTTCTGCTTCTGCTTCTGCTTCTTCTGATTCTCCAACTTCTCCTTCTCCTTCTCCTTCTGTTTCTGCGTCTCTTTCTGCATCTGCATCTCCTTCTGCTTCAACTTTTGCTGCTCCTTCTCCTTCTTCTTTTTCTCCCTCTGCTTCGGCTTCTGCTTCTTATGCTTCTTTTTTTCTTCTGCTTCTGCTTCTCCTGCTTCTACTTCTTATGCTTCTACTGCTTCTTCTTCTGCTTCTGCTTCTTCTGCTTCTTCTGCTTCTACTTCTCTTTGTGCTTCTGCTTCTCCTGCTTGTTTTTCTGCTTCTTCTGCTGCTTCTCCTTCTGCTTCAGGTTCTGCTTCTGCTTCTTCGGCTTCTTCTGCTTCTGCTTCTCATGCTACTGATTCTTCTGCTTCCCCTCCTTCTCTTTCTGCTTCTCCTTCTGTTTCTGTTTCTCCTTCTGCTTCTTGTCCTTCTCCTGTTTCTTCTGCTTATGCTTCTCCTGTTTCTGCTTCTACTGCTTCTCCTTCTGCTGCTCTTTCTGCTTCTCCTTCTCCTGCTTCTTCTTCTGCTTCTCTTTCTGCTTCTCCTTCTGTTTCTCCTTCTCCTTCTCCTTCTCGTTCTTCTGCTTTTGCTTCTGCTTCTCCTTCTGCTTCTGCATCTTCTGCTGCTTCTGCTACTGCGTCTTCTTCTTCTGTTTCTTCTACTCCTCCTTCTGCTTCTCCTTCTGCTTTTGCTTCTCTTTCTGCTTCTGCTTCTCCAGATTCTGCTTCTTCTCCTTCTCCTGCTTCTCCTTCTGCTTCAGGTTCTGCTTCTGCTTCTTCGGCTTCTTCTGCTTCTGCTTCTCCTGCTGCTGCTTCTTCTGCGTCTCCTGCTTCTCCTTCTGCTTTTCCTTCTGTTTCTGCTTTTCCTTCTGCTTCTTCTCCTTCTGTTTCTTCTGCTTCTCCTGCTGCTGCTTGTCCTGCTTCTCGTTCTGCTTCTCTTTCTGCTTCTCCCTCTCCTTCTCCTTCTTCTTCTGCTTCTCCTTCTGCTTCAATTTCTCCTTCTGCTTCTCATTCTGCTTCTGCGTCTTCTGTTTTTTTTCTGCTTCTCCTGCTTCTGCTTCTTCTGCTTCTCCTGCTTCTCATGCTGCTTCTCCTGCTTCTCTTTGTGCTTCTGCTTATCCTTCTGCTTCTCCTACTCCTAATCCTTCTCTTTTGCCTTCTCCTTCTTCTTCTTCTGCTTCTCCTGCTGCTTCTGCTTCTGTTTATTCTACTATTTCTGTTTCTTCTGCTTCTGCTTCAGATTGTGCTTCTTCTGTTTCTCCTGCTTCAGATTCTGCTTCTGCTTCTTCGGCTTCTTCGGTTTCTTCCTCTGCTGCTTCTCCTGCTTCTTCTACTTCTCCTGCTTCTCTTTCTGCTTCTCTTTCTTCTTCTGCTTCTCCTTCTGCTTCTGCTTCTGCTCTTCTCCTTCTTCTGTTTATTTTGCTTCTGTTTCTTCTGATTCTCGTTCTTCTGTTTCTTCTGATTCTACTTCTGCTTCTCCTTCTTCTCCTTCTCTTCCTGCTTCTACTTCTACTTCTTCTGATTCTCCTGCTTCTCCTTCTTGTTCTCCTTCTGTTTCTGCTTCTCTTTCTGCTTCTTCTTCTCCTTCTGCTGCTCCTTCTCCTTCTGCTTCTCCCTCTGATTCTGCTTCTTATGCTTATTCTGTTTCTTCTGCTTCTGCTTCTCCTGCTTCTGCTTCTTCTGCTTCTACTGCTTCTCCTTATCCTTCTCCTTCTGCTTCTCCTTCTGCTTCTCCTTCTTCTTCTTCTTCTTCTTCTTCTTCTTCTTCTTCTTCTTCTTCTTCTTCTTCTTCTTCTTCTTCTTCTTCTTCTTCTTCTTCTTCTTCTTCTTCTTCTTCTTGTCTTTCTTCTGCTTCTGCTTTTCCTGCTTCTTCTGCTTCTACTGCTTCTCTTTCTGCTTCTCATTCTGCTTCTGCTTCTCCTTCTGCTTCTCATATTGCTTCTGCTGCTCTTCCTTCTCCTTCTCCTACTTCTGCTTCTCCTTCTGCTTCTCCTTCTGCTTCTCCTTATATTTCTCTTAATCCTTCCCGTTCTTCTGCTTCTATTTCTGGTTTTGCTTCTGCTACTTATGCTCCTTCTGTTTCTTTTGCTTCTGCTTCAGTTGCTTCTTCTTCATTAGCTTCTCCTGCTTCTCCTGCTTCTGTTTCTGCTTCTTCTTCTTCTTCTCTTTCGGGTTCTCCTGCTTCTGCTTCTTGTGCTTCTCCTGCTTCTCTTTCTGCTACTCATTCTGCTTCTTCTTCTCCTTCTGCTGCTCCTTCTTCTGCTTCTCCCTCTGATTCTGCTTCTTATGCTTATTCTTTTTCTTCTGCTTCTGCTTCTCCTCCTTCTCCTTCTTCTATTTCTGCTTCTCCTTCAGCTTCTGCTTCTTCTGATTCTCCTGCTTCTCCTTCTGCATCTCCTTCTGCTTTTTCTTATGCTTCTTCTTCTGCTTCTGCTTCTCCTGCTTCTTTTGGTTCACCTTTTGCTTCTGCTTCTTCTGCTTTTCCTGCTTCTCCTTCGGCTTCTCCCTCTGCCTCTCCTTCTGCTTCTCCTTCTGTTTCTCCTTCTCCTTCTCGTTCTTCTGCTTTTCCTTCTGCTTCTCCTTCTGCTTCTACATCTTCTCCTTCTTCCTCTGCTTCTGCTTCTCATGCTTCTTCTTTTTCTTCTGCTTCTGCTTCTCCTGCTTCTGCTTCTTCTGCTTCTCCTGCTTCTCTTTCTGCTTCTCCTTCTGCTTCTGCTTCTGCTTCTTCCTCTTCTGCTTCTGCTTCTCCGGCTTCTCCTTCTCCTTTTGCTCCTTCTTCTCCTTTTGCTTCTTCTTCTCCTTCTCCTTCTCCTTCTTCTTCTTCTTCTTCTTCTTCTTCTTCTTCTTCTTCTTCTTCTTCTTCTTCTTCTTCTTCTTCTTCTTCTTCTTCTTCTTCTTCTTCTTCTTCTTCTTCTTCTTCTTCTTCTTCTGTATCTTCTGCTTCTGCTTCTCCTGCTTCTGCATTTGTGCTTCTCCTGCTTCTCTTTCTTCTTCTCATTCTTCTGCTTCTCCTTCTGCTTCTCCTATTGCTTCTGCTTCCCTTCCTTCTCCTTCTCCTACTTCTGCTTCTCCTTCTGCTTCTGCTTCTTCTGCTTCTCCTGCTTCTCCTTCTGCATCTTCTTCTGCTTCTGCTTCTCCTTCTGCTGCTGCTTCTGCTTCTGCTTCTCCTTCTCCTTCTTTTGCTTCTCCTTCTGATTCTCCTTCTGCTTCTCCTTCTCCTTCTCGTCTTCTGCTT
>NW_012295277.1:0-4134 GCF_000151885.1 Dipodomys ordii
AGGTGGGACTGTGGCTCTAGCATGCTAGGCAATCTATCGGGTCTGAGTTCTAACCCTATTATATTTTGTGACATTGAAGCTTATTTGTAATAATCACAGCATCCTTTGCTAAATCCATACTGCCAACAAACAAAATCAGCTGTGAATTTCTTTGCACATAAAAGATAGGTAATAGAGAAGCAATCATTGTTAAATGTCTCTGAAATTGAGATCAGATCCATTGAATTGTAGATGTTTACTATGGAGAATGGTAATTTGAGAATTACAACCTACCAGATTTCATAAGAATTCAAGGATCTTCCTTAATAACCTAAGTGAACTTTACCTGAAAGAAACAAAATGTTAACAACATGTGATATTATGATATTCATTAGTATCAACTGGGTTTAAAAGTAGTGTAAGAAAATTGATGGATATGGCTGCACTTTGACAATTACCAATATAGTAGCAAGCCAGAATGACAAACTCCCTAGAGGGTGGGATAAGAATATATACAAGTTTCATATTTATTTCACTGGCTTCTTTCTACTACATTAAGCTCTCAAAAATAAAAAAATCTGTTGTTATTAGAGTTCTTGATTTTTGCCGTTCTATCTGGGGTGAGGTGATATCTCAATGTTGTTTTGATTTGCATTTCTTTTATGGCTAGGGATGTTGAACATTTCTTCATGTGTCTATTGGCCATCCTTCTTTCTTCTTCAGAGAAGTTTCTCTTTAAGTCTTTCGCCCACTAATTTATTGGGCAGTTGTTTCTTTGGGGATTTGTTGTTGGGGGGTTTAATTTTTTGAGTTCCAAGTATATTTTAGATATGAGACCCTTGTCCGTTGTATGGCTAGGAAAGATCTTCTCCCAATCTGTGGGCTTTCTATTGATCTTGCTAGCTATGTCATTTGCCCTGCAGAAGCTTTGCAACTTTATGCAATCCCATTTGTCCAAGCTTTCTTTGATTTGTTGTGTTTCCGGGTCTCTATTCAAAAAATTTCGGCCTGAGCCAAGGAGACCTAGGGTTTCTCCTATTCCCTCCTGTAATGTTTTCAGAGTGTCTGCTTTGACTTCAAGGTCTTTGATCCATTTGGAGTTGATTCTGGTGCAGGGTGATATATAAGGATCAACAACAGATGCTGGAGGGGATGTGGACAGAAGGGAACCTTACTTCATTGTTGGTGGGAATGTAAACTTGTCCAACCACTTTGGAAAGCAGTATGGAGGTTCCTCAAAAGACTTCACATAGAACTCCCCTATGACCCAGAAATCCCACTTTTGGGCATTTACCCAAATGCTTACAAACAAGACCACACTAAAGCTACCACCACAACTATGTTTATTGCAGCATTATTTACCATAGCTAAGACATGGAACCAACCCAGATGCCCCTCAGTAGATGAATGGATCAAGAAAATGTGGTATATATACACAATGGAATTCTATGCCTCCATCAGAAAGAATGACATTGCCCCATTCGTTAGGAAATGGAAAAACTTGGAAAAAATTATATTAAGTGAAGTAAGCCAGGCCCAAAGAAACATAGGTCCCATGGTTTCCCTTATTTGCAATATCTAGTATATGTACGAGTCAAACGGAAAAGGTCAGATAATGTGATGTCAGGAAAATGAACCCTTAGCTATGCATTTTAATGTTTTTTCTTTCATACATGTGTTTCTAACGCATTTATAAGATGATATCTTTGTTGCTTTGTATGTCCCTCCCCCACAGTATAACCCCTGCTATCACTATATTTGATGTCAGTATAACTTGTGGAGGAGATGGGGAAAAACCAGTTGTTTAAGGATACAGGTGGATCTGATGCAACAATGAGATGTACAAGTTGTCATGTCCAAAATGAGCTTTACAACGTCAGTGCGGGGGGGAGGGGAGGGCAACGGGTTGGGGGAGAGGGGGGAAGGAGAAGGATTGGGATGGGGGGGAGGGGGGAGGCTGGGAAGGGATGGGAAGGGTAAACAAAGGAGGAGGCTGCAATGCTTGGTAAGAAATGTACGCATTATCCTGCCCATGCAATTGTAACCCCTCTGTACAGTTTGTTCACAAATAAAATAAAATAAAATTAAAAAAAAAAAAGAAAGAGAAGGAGAAGGAGAAGCAGGAGAAGCAGGAGAAGCAGAAGGAGCAGAAGCAGCAGAAGCAGGAGAAGCAGAAGCATAATGAAAGGCAGAAGAAGGAGAAATTGAAACAGAAGAAGATGCAGAAGGAGAAGCAGAAGCAGAAGCAGTAGTAGAAGCAGAAGAAGGAGAAGCAGAAGGAGAAGCATAAAGAGAAACAGAAGGAGAAGCAAGAGAAGCAGAAGCAGGAGAAGCAGAATCAGAAGAAATAGAAGAAGGAGAAGAAGCAGAAGCAGAAAGAGAAGCAGAAACAGAAGGAGAAGCAGAAATAGAAGCAGAAGAAGACGAAGAAGCAAAAGGAGAACCTGAAGCAGAAGGAGAAGCTGGAAAAGCAGCAGAAGAAGAATCTGGAGAAGAAGAAGGAGAACCAGAAGGAGAAGCAGAAGCAGAAAGAGAAGCAAAAGCAGAAGGAGAAGCAGAAGAAACAGAAGAAGCAGAAGCAGTAGCAGAAGAAGCTGAAGATGCAGAAGCAGAAAGAGAAGCAGAAGGAATAGCAGAAGAACGAAAAGGAGAAGGATAAACAGAAGGAGAAGCAGAAGGAGTAGCAGAAAGAGAATCATGAAAAGCAGAAGAAGCAGAAGCAGACGGAGAAGCAGAAGAAGGAGAAGGAGAAGCAGAAGCAGCAGAAGAAGCACAAGGAAAATCACAAGCAGAAGGAGATGCAGAAGGAGAAGCAGGAGAAGCAGAAGAAGCAGAAGCAGAAGGGGAAGAACTAAAGAGAAGAAGAAGCAGAATTAGAAAGAGAAGCCGACGAAGAGAAGCAGAACGAGAAGCAGGAGAAGCAGAAGAAGCAGAAGCGGGAGAAGCAGAAGAAGAAGAAACAGAAGAAGGAGAAGGAGCAGAAGCCGAAGGAGAAGCAGAAGCAGAAGGAGAAGCAGAAAGAGAAGCAGGAAAAGCAGAAAAAGCAGAAGCAGGAGAAACAGAAGCAGAAGAAACAGGAGAAGGACAAGAAGCAGAAGCAGAAGCAGAAGGAGAAGCAGAAACAGAAGGAGAAGGAGGGGAAGCAGAAGAAGCAGAAGCAGGAGAAGCAGAAGAATAAGAATCCGCAGAAGCAGAAGCAGAACCTGAAGCAGAAGGAGAAGCAGGAGAAGCAGAATCTGGAGAAGCAGAATGACAAGCTGAAGGAGAAGCAGAAGCAGAAATGGAATCAAAAGGAGAAGGAGAAGCAGAAGAAACAGAAGAAGCAGAAGCAGTAGCAGTTGCAGCAGAAGGAGAAGCAGAAGGAAAAGCAGGAGACCAAGAAGGAGAAAGAGAAACAGAAGCAGAAGGAGAAGGAGAATCAGAAGGAGAAGCAAAAGAAGCAAAAGGAGAAGCAGAAGGAGAAACAGAAGCAGAAGAAGCAGCACAAGGAGAAACAGAAGCAGAAGAAGATGCATAAGGAGAAGCAGGAGAAGCAGAAGAAGCAGAAGGAGAAGTAGAAGTAGGAGAAGGAGAAGGAAGAGTCGCAGAAGCAATAGGAGAAGAAGAAGGAAAAGCAGAAGCAGAATGAGAAGAAGAATGAGAAGGACTAGAAGCAGAAGAAGCCGGAAAAGAAGAAGCAGAATAAAGAGAAGAAGAGGAAGAAGAAGAAGAAGAAGAAGAAGAAGAAGAAGAAGAAGAAGAAGAAGAAGAAGAAGAAGAAGAAGAAGAAGAAGAAGAAGAAGAAGAAGAAGGAGAAGGAGAAGGAGAAGGAGAAGGAGAAGGAGAAGGAGAAGGAGAAGGAGAAGGAGAAGAAGTAGAAGCAGAAGAAGCAGAAGCAGGAGAAGCAGAAGCAGAAGAAAAGGATAAGCATAAGAAGCACAATCAGAGGGAGAAGCAGAAGAAGGACAAGGAGCAGCAGAAGGAGAAGCAGAAGGAGAATCAGAAGGAGAAGCAGAAGAAGGAGAAGCAGAAGCAGAAGAAGAAGCAGAAGCAGAATAAGATGCAGAAGGAGAAGCAGGAGAAGCAGAAGAAGCAGAAGCAGAAGGAGAAGCAGAAGTAGGAGAAGGAGAAGGAGAAGGAAGGGCAGCAGAATCAATAGGAGAAGCAGAAGGAGAA
>NW_012295278.1:0-5260 GCF_000151885.1 Dipodomys ordii
GCTGTGTACTGCTATATCCCCGCTGTGTCCCGCTGTGTCCCCGCTCTGTCTGCTGTGTACCCGCTGTATGGACGCTGTGTCCTATTGTGTCCCGCTGTGTCCTCGCTGTGTTCCCCACTGTGTCATGCCTTGTACCCCTCTGTGTCCCCCTCTGTGTCCCGCTGTGTCCTCGGCTGAGTACCGCTGTGTCCCTGTTGTGTCCCCGCTGTGTCCTGCTGTATACTGCTGTGTCCCCTGCTGAGTCCCGCTGTTTCCCCCGCTGTGTCCCGCTGTGTTCCCTGTATCCCCCGCTGTGTCCCACTGTGTCCCGCTGTGTCCCTCGCTGTGTCCCCCGCTGTGTCCCGGTGTGTCCCCGTTGTGTCCCGCTGTGTCCCCCGCTGTGTCCTACTGTGTCCGCTGTGTCCCGCTGTGTCCCTGCTGTGACCCTCAGTGTCCCGGTGTGTCCCCGCTGTGTCCCGCTGTGTCCTCGCTGTGTCCCACGCTGTGTTCCGCTGGGTCCTCGCTGTGTCCCCCGATGTGTCCCGTTGTGTCCCAAGCTGTGTACCCCGCTGTGTCCTGCTGTGTCCTCGCTGTATCGACCCTGTGTCCCTCTGGGTCCCGCTGTGTCCTCGCTGTGTTCCCTGCTGTGTCCCGCTGTGTACCCCTCTGTGTCCCTCTCTGTGTCCAGCTGTGTCCCCGCTGTGTCCCGCTGTGTTCCCTCTCTGTCCCCTGCTGTCCCCCGCTGTGTTCCGCTGTGTCCCGTGCTTTGTCCCGCTGTGTCCCTGCAGTGTCCCCGCTGTGTCCCGCTGTGTCACACTGTTTCCCGTGGTGTCCCGCTTTGTCCCCCGCTGTGTCCTCGCTGTGTTTCCCGCTGTCTCCTGCTTTGTCCCACGCTGTGTCCCGCTGTGACCCGCTGTGTCCCCCGCTGTGTCCCACTGTGTCCCTGCTGTGACCCGCTGTTTCCAGCTGTGTTCCCGCTGTGTCCCCACTGTGTCCCGCTGTGTACCCCGCTTTGTCCAGCTTTGTCCCCGCTGTGTCTCGGTGTGTCACACGCTCTTTCCCCCACTGTGTTTCGCTGTGTCCCCCACTGTGTCCCGCTGTGTCCCCGCAGCGTCACCGCTGTTTCCCGCTGTGTCCTGCTGTGTTCCGTGGTGTCCCGCTTTGTCCCCCGCTGTGTCCCCCGCTGAGTCCCCGCTGTGTCCCTGTTGTGTCCTGCTGTGTCCTCGCTGTGTCCCTCACTGTCTACCGCTCTGTACCCCGCTGTGTCTCATGGTGTGTCCCGCTGTGTCCTCGCTGTGTCCCACGCTGTGTTCCGCCATGTCCCCCGCTGTGTCCCGCTGTGTCCCGCTGTGTCCCGCTGTGTACTGCTGTGTCCCCCGCTGAGTCCCGCTGTGTCCCAGCTGTGTCCCGCTGTGTCCCACATGTGTCCCCCGCTGTGTCCTGCTGTGTCCCCCAATGTGTCCCGTTTTGTCCCGCTGTGTCCTCGCTGTGTCCCACGCTGTGTTCCGCTGTGTCCTCACTGTGTCCCATGCTGTGTCCCGTTGTGTCTCCAGCTGTGTACCCCGCTGTGTCCCGCTGTATCCCGCTGTGTCCCGCTGTGTCCCGCTGGGTCCCGCTGTGTCCTCGCTGTGTTCCCCACTCTGTCCCGCTGTGTTCCCCGCTGTGTCCCTCTCTGTGTCCCCCGCTGTGTCCCGCTGTGTCCCGCTGTGTCCCCCGCTGTGTCCTTGCTGTGTCCCCGCTGGGTCCCGCTGGGTCCCGCAGTGTCCCTCGCTGAGTCCCGCTGTGTCACCGCTGTGTCCCCGCTCTATCGACGCTGTGTCCCGCTGTGTCCTCTCTTTGTTCCCCGCTGTGTCCCCCGCTGTGTCTCTCGCTGTGTCACCGCTGTGTCCCGCTGTGTCCTCGCTCTGTCCCCCACTGTGTCCCGCTTTGTCACCGCTGTGTCCTGCTGTGTCCTCACTGTGTCCCCCGCTGTGTCCCGCTTTGTCCCTGCTGTGTACCCCGCTGTGTCCCGCTGTGTCCCCCACTGTGTCCCGCTGTGTCCCCTGCTGTGTCCTCACTGTGTCACGCTGTGTTTCGCTGTGTCCGGCTGTGTCCTCGCTCTGTCTCCCTCAGTGTCCACCTGTGTCACGCCCTGTCCCTTCTGTGTCCCTCTGTGTCCAGCTCTGTCGCCGCTGTGTGTCCGCTGTGTCCCGCTGTGTTCCTTTCTGTGTCCAGCTGTGTCCCCTCTGTGTCCCGCTGTGTCCCTTCTCTGTCCCCCGCTGTCCACCGCTGTGTCCCCTGACTGTGTCCCGCAGTGTCCCCGCTGTGTCCCGCTGTGTCCTACTGTGTCCCGTGGTGTCCCGCTTTTTTCCCCTCTATGTCCCCTGCTGAGTCCCCTCTGTGTCCCTGCTGTGTCCAGCTGTGTCCTCGCTGTGTCCTCTGCTGTCTCCCTCTTTGTCCTACGCTGTGTCCTACTGTGTCCCAATGTGTCCCTGCAGTGTCCCCCGCTGTGTCCCGCTGTGTCCCGCTGTGTCCCCCGCTGTGTCCTGCTGGGTCCCGCTGTGTCCCCGCTGTGTCTCCGCTGTGTCCCGCTGTGTCCCCCGCTGTGTCTCCGCTGTGTCCCACTGTGTCCCCCGCTGTGTCCCGCTGTGTCTCCCGCTGTGTCCACTGCTGTGACCCCGTTGTGCCTTGCTGTGTCCCGCTGTGTCCCCCACTGTCCCCCGCTGTGTCCTTGCTGTGTCCCTCTGTGTCCTGCTGTGTCCCAAAGTGTCCCCAGCTGTGTCCCGCTGTGTCACCGCTGTGTCCCGCTGTGTCCTCGCTGTGTTCCCCGCTGTGTCCTTCTTTGTCCCTGCTGTGTACCCCGCTGTGTCCCGCTGTGTCCCCCACTGTGTCCCGCTGTGTCCCCTGCTGTGTCCCCACTGTGTCACGCTTTGTTTCGCTGTGTCCGGCTGTGTCCTCGCTCTGTCTCCCTCAGTGTCCACCTGTGTCATGCTCTGTCCCCTCTGTGTCCCTCTGTGTCCAGCTCTGTCGCCGCTGTGTGTCCGCTGTGTCCCGCTGTGTACCCTTCTGTGTCCAGCTGTGTCCCTTCTGTGTCCCGCTGTGTCCATTCTCTGTCCCCCGCTGTCCACCGCTGTGTCCCCTGGCTGTGTCCCGCAGTGTCCCCGCTCTGTCCCGCTGTGTCCTACTGTGTCCCGTGGTGTCCCGCTTTTTTCCCTCTATGTCCCCTGCTGAGTCCCCTCTGTGTCCCCGCTGTGTCCAGCTGTGTCCTCGCTGTGTCCTCTGCTGTCTCCCGCTTTGTCCCACGCTGAGCCCTACTGTGTCCCACTGTGTCCCTGCTGTGTCCCCCGCTGTGTCCCGCTGTGTCCCGCTGTGTCCCCCGCTGTGACCTGCTGTGTCCCGCTGTGTCCCGCTGTGTCCCTGCTGTGTCCCGCTGTGTCCCGCTCTGTCCCCAGATGTGTCCCGCTGGGTCCCGCTGGGTCCCCCGCTGTGTCCCGCTGTGTCCCCGCAGGTTCACCGCTGTTTCACCCTGTGTCCTGCTGTGTTCCGTGGTGTCCCGCTTTGTGCCCTGCTGTGTCCCGCTGTGTCCACTGCTGGGTCCCCGCTGTGTCCCGCTGTGTCTCGCTGTGTCCCGCTGTGTCCCGCTGTGTCCTCGCTGTGTCCCGCTGTGTCCTCGCTGTGTCCCCCGCTGTGTCCTGCTCTGTTCCCGCTGTGTCCCAAGCTGTGTCCCGCTGTGTCCCGCTGTGTGCCCCGCTGTGTCCCACTATGTTCCCGCAGTGTCCCCACTGTCCCCCGCTGTGTCCTTGCTGTGTCCCTCTGTGTCCCGCTGTGTCCCCCAGTGTCCCCAGCTGTGTCCCGCTGTGTCACTGCTGTGTCCCGCTGTGTCCTCGCTGTGTCCCCCGCTGTGTCCTTCTTTGTCCCTGCTGTGTACCCCGCTGTGTCCCCCGCTGTGTCCCGCTGTGTCTACTGCTCTGTCCCCACTGTGTCCCCCTTTGTCTCGCTGTATCGCGCTGTGTCCTCGCTGTTTCCCACGCTGTGTTCTGCTGTGTGCTCACTGTGTCCCCCGTTGAGTCCCGTTGTGTCCCCAGCTGTGTACCCCGCTGTGTACCTCTGTGTCCCCGCTGTATCGACGTTGTATCCCGCTTGGTCCCGCTGTGTCCTCGCTGTGTTCCCCGCTGTGTCCTGCTGTTTACCCCTCTGTGTCCTCCGCTGTGTCCCGCTGTGTCCCGCTGTGTACTGTTGTGTCCCCCGCTGAGTCCCGCTGTATCCCCGCTGTGTCCCAATGTGTCCTCGCTGTGTCCCGCGCTGGGTCCCGCTGTGTCCCCGCTGTGTCCCAATGTGTCCTCGCTGTTTCCCACGCTGTATTCTGCTGTGTCCTCGCTGTGTCCCCCGCTGTGTCCTGCTGTGTCCCCGCTGTATCAACGCTGTGTCCCGCTTGGTCCCGCTGTGTCCCCCCTGTGTCCCCCGCTGTGTCCCACTGTGTCCCGCTGTCTCCCCCGCTGTGTCCCTGTGTCCCACGCTTTGTCCCCCTGTGTCCCCGCAGTTTCCCCGCTGTGTCCCGCTGTTTCCCACTGTGTTCTGTGGTGTCCCGCTTTGTCCCCCGCTGTGTCCCCCGGTGAGTCGCCGCTGTGTCCCCGCTTTGTCCCGCTGAGTCCTCCATGTGTCCCCCGCTGTGTTCCGCTGTGTCCCCCGCTGTGTCCCGCTGTGTCCACTGCTGGGTCCCGGCTGTGTCCCGCTGTGTCCCGCTGTGTCCGGCTGTGTCCTCACTGTGTCCCACTCTGTGTTCCGCTGTGTCCTCGCTGTGTCCCCCGCTGTGTCCCGCTGTGTCCCCCGCTGTGCCCTGCAGTGTCCTGCTCTGTCCCGCTGTGTCCTCGCTGTGTCCCGCTGTGTCCCCGCTGTGTCCCCGCTGTCTCCAGCTCTGTCCCCTGCTTTGTCTCACGCTTTGTCCCCGCTGTGTCCCACTGCGTCCCGCTGTGTCCCGCTGTGCCCCAACTGTGTCCCGTTGTGTCCACAGCTTTGTACCATGCTGTTTAACGCTGTGTCTCCGCTGTATCGACGCTGTGTCCCGCTGGGTCCCACTGTGTCCTCGCTGTGTTCCCCGCTGTGTCCAGCTGTTTCCCCCACTGTGTCCGCTCTGTTTCCTGCTGTGTCCCCCGCCGTGTCCCGCTGTGTCCCTCTGCGTCCCCGCTGTGTCCCGCTGTGTCCCGCTTTGTCCCCCACTGTGTCCCGCAGTGACGCCGCTGTGTCCCGCTGTGTCCCCGCTGTATCGACGCTGTGCCCACTGGAATCCTGCTGTATCCTCTCA
>NW_012295279.1:0-5260 GCF_000151885.1 Dipodomys ordii
ACAGCGGGACACAGCGGGACACAGTGGGACACAGCGGTGTCACAGTGGGGACAAAGCGGGGACTCAGCGGGGGACACAGCGGGGGACAAACGGGACACCACGGAATACAGCGGGATACAGCGGGACACAGGGGGGCACAGCAGGACACAGCGGGACACAGAGGGGGACACAGCGGGACACAGCGGGGGACAGAACGGGGGACAAAGCGGGACACCACCGGTCACAGTGTGTCACATCGGGACACAGCGGCGATACTGCAGGGACACAGCGGGACAAAATGGGGGACACAGCGGAACACAGCGGGAGACAGCATTGGACACAGGAGGGGATAGCGGGGGACAGAGAGGGGACACAGCAGAACACAGCGGTGACACAGCTGGACACAGCTGGGTACACAGCGGGACATAGAGGACACACAGCGGGGACACAGCGCGACACAGCGGGGAACTCACCGGGACACAGCGTGGGACACAACAAGGACACAGCGGAACACTGTGGGAGACACAGCCAGGACACATCCGGACCCAGTGGAACACAGTGTGACACAGCGGGGACACAGCAGGGGACACAGCGGGACACAGTGGGGGACACAGGGGGGACAAAGCGTGACACAGCGGGGGACACAGCGGGACACAGCGGGACACAGTGGGGACAAGGCAGGGACACAGCGGTGGACACAGAGGGACAGAGCAGGGGACACAGCAGGAGACACAGAGGGACACAGCGGGACACAGCGGGGGACACAGGGGGGACACAGCGGGACACAGGGGGGACACAGCGAAGACACATTGGGACACAACGGGGACACAGCGGGACTCAGCGGGGGACATAGCAGTACACAGCGGACACAGCGGGACACAGCGGGTCACAGCAGGGACAGAGCGGGTGACACAGAGGGGTACACAGCGGCACACAGCAGTGGACAAAGCAGGACACAGTGGGGGACACAGCGAGGACACTGCGGGACACTGCGGGAGACACAGCAAGGACACAGCGGGACACAGTGGAACACAGCGAGACACAGCAGTGACACAGCAGGGGACCCAGCGGGACACAACCGGGGACACAGCGGGACACAGCGGGGCCAAAGGGAGGACACAGCGGGACACAGCGGGACACAGCGGGACACAGCGGGTCACAGCAGGGACAAAGCGGGGACTCAGCGGGGGACACAGCGGGGGACAAACGGGACACCACGGGATACAGCGGGATACAGCGGGACACAGGGGGGACACAGCAGGACACAGCGGGACACAGAGGGGGACACAGCGGGACACAGCGGGGGACAGAGCGGGGGACAAAGCGGGACACCACGGGTCACAGTGTGTCACATCGGGACACAGCGGCGACACTGCGGGGACACAGCGCGACAAAATGGGGGACACAGCGGGACACAGCGGGAGACAGCATTGGACACAGGAGGGGATAGCGGGGGACAGAGAGGGGACACAGCGGAACACAGCAGTGACACAGCTGGACACAGCTTGGTACACAGCGGGACATAGAGGACACACAGCGGGGACACAGCGGGACACAGCGGGGAAATCACCGGGACACAGCGGGGGACACAACAAGGACACAGCGGAACAATGTGGGAGACACAGCCAGGACACATCCGGACCCAGTGGAACACAGTGTGACACAGCGGGGACACAGCAGGGGACACAGTGGGACACAGTGGGGGACACAGGGGGGACAAAGCGAGACACAGCGGCGGACACAGCGGGACACAGCGGGACACAGCGGGGACACAGCAGGGACACAGCGGTGGACACAGAGGGACAGAGCAGGGGACACAGCAGGAGACACAGAGGGACACAGCGGGACATAGCGGGGGACACAGGGGGGACACAGCGGGACACAGGGGGGACACAGCGAAGACACATTGGGACACAAAGGGGACACAGCGGGACTCATCGGGGGACATAGCAGTACACAGCGGGACACAGCGGGACAGAGCGGGTCACAGCAGGGACAGAGCGGGTGACACAGAGGGGTACACAGCGGGACACAGCAGTGGACAAAGCAGGACACAGTGGGGGACACAGCGAGGACACTGCGGGACACTGCGGGAGACACAGCAAGGACACAGCGGGACACAGTGGAACACAGCGAGACACAGCAGTGACACAGCAGGGTACCCAGCGGGACACAACCGGGGACACAGCGGGACACAGCGGGGCCACAGGGAGGACACAGCGGGACACAGCGGGACACAGCGGTGGACACAGCGAGGACACAGCAGGACCCACCGGGACCCAGTGGGGGACACAGCGAGGACACAGCAGGTCACAGTGGGGGACACAGCGAGGACAAAGCGGGGGACACAGCGGGACACAGCGGGGAACACAGCGAGGACACATCGGGACCCAGCGGGACACAGCGTCGATACAGCGGGCACACAGCGTTACACAGCGTGGTACTCAGCTGTGGTCACAACGGGACACAGTGGGGGCACAGCCGGACACAGCGGGACACAGTGGGACACAGCGTTGACAAAGCGTGAGACACAGCGAGGGACAGAGTGGGAGACAGCGGGGGACACAGCGAGGACACAGTGGGACACAGCGGTGAAACAGCAGGGACTCAGCGGGGGACACAGCGGGAGACAAAGAGGGACACCACGGAACACAGCGGGACACAGCGGGAAACAGCAGTGACCCTGCGGGGACACAGTGGGACACAGCGGGGGACAAAGCGGGACACAGAGGAGGACAGAGCGGGACACAGTGGGGGACAGAGCGTGGGACACAGCGAGACACAGCGGGGACAAAGCTGGACACAGCGGGGTACACAGAGGGACACAGCGGGGACGCAGCGGGGAAACAGCGTGACACAGCAGGACACAGCGGGACACAGCGGGGGACACAGCGAGGAAACAGCGGCACAAAGCCTGGGACACAGCAAGGACACAGTGGGACACAGCGGGGGACACAGCGGGACACAGCGGGGGCACAGGGAGGACACAACGGGACACAGGGGGGACAGAGCGAGGATACATTGGGACACATTGGGACACAGCGGGACTCAGCGGGGGACACAGCAGTACACAGCGGGACACAGTGGGGACACAGCAGAGACACAGTGGGAGACACAGCGGGACACAGCGGGGGACACAGGGATGACACAGCGGTACCCAGCGGGACCCAGCGTCGATACAGCAGGGACACGCGGAACACAGTGGGGTACACAGCTGGGGACTCAGCGAGGACACAGCGGGTCACAGCGGGACAAAGCGGGGACACTGTGGGAACACAGCAGGACACAGCAGGGTACACAGCGGGACACAGTTGAGGATACAGCGGGGACACAGCAGGACACAGCGGAACACAGCGTGAGACAAAGCGGGAGACAGCAGGGGACACAGCGAGGACACAGGGGGACACAGCGGCGACACAGAGGGGACTCAGCGGGGGACAAAGCGGGAGACAGCGGCGGACACAGCAAGGACACAGCAGGACACAGCGGCCACAAAGAGGGGACTCAGCGGTGGACACAGCGGTGGACAAAGAGGGACACCACGGGACACAGTGTGACACAGTGGGACACAGTGGGACACTGCGGGGACACAGCAGGACAAAGCGGGGGACACAGCGGGACACAGCGGGCACACAGAAGCGACACAGCGGGACACAGCGGGACACAGCGGGGACAGAGCGGGACACAGACGGACACAGCGGGACACAGCGGGGGACACAGCGGGAGACAAAGAGGGACACCACGGAACACAGCGGGACCCTGCGGGGACACAGTGGGACACAGCGGGGGACACAGTGGGACACAGAGGGGGACAGAGCGGGACACAGTGGGAGACCCAGCCGGACACAGCAGGGGAAACAGTGGGGGACACAGCGGGACACAGCGGGACACAGCGAGGACACAGCGGGACAGAGCGGGACACTGCAGGGCACAGCGGGGGACACAGCGGGACACAGCGGGGGACAAAGCGAGGACACAGCGGAACACAGAGTGGGACACAGTGAGGACACAGCGGGACACAGAGGGACACAGCGGGACACAGCCGGGTCCCAGCAGTGGACACAGCGGGACACAGCGGGGGACACAGCGGGACACAGCGGGGGACACATGGAGGACTCAGCGGGACAAAGCGGGGACACAGCGTCGATACAGCAGGGACACAGCGTTACACAGCGTGGTACACAGTTGTGAACACAACGGGACACAATGGGGGCACAGCGAGACACAGCGGGACACAGCGAGGACACAGCGGGACACAGCGCTTACACTGCGGGGGACACAGCGGGGGACACAGCGGGGGACACAGCCGGACAAGCGGGACACAGCGGGGGAAACGGGGGGACACAGTGGGACCCAGCGCAGGACACAGCGAGGACACATTGGGACACAACGGGGACACAGCGGGACTCAGCGGGGGACACAGCAGTACACAGGGACACAGCGGGACACAGCGGGGGACACAGAGGAGTAAACAGCGGGACATGCGGGGAACACAGCGAGGACACAGCGGGACCAAAGCAGGACACAGCGTCGATACAGCAGGGACACAGCGGGACACAGCAGGGTACACAGCTGGGTACACAACGGGACACAGCGGGGGACACAGCGAGGACACAGCAGAACACAGCGGGGGAAACAGCGAGGACACAGCGGGACACAGCGAGACACAGAGGGACACAGTGGGGACACAGCAGTAGACACAGCGGGACACAGCGGGGGACACAGCGGGACACAGCGGGGAACACAGCGAGGACACAGCAGGGACACAGCGGGGACACAGCGGGACCCAGCAGGACACAGCGGGGCACACAGCGGGACACAGCTTGGGACACAGCGGGAACACAGCAGGACACAGCGGGGGACACAGCGAGGACACAGCGGGACACAGTGGGACACAGCGTGGGACAAAGCGGGAGATAGCAGGGGACACAGCGAGGACACAGCGGGACACAGCGGCGACACATATAGAGGACTCAGCAGGGGACACAGTAGGGAACAGAGCGAGACACAGCGGAACCCAGCGGGGACAAAGCGTGAGACACAGCGGTGGACAGAGCGGGAGACAGAGGCGGACACAGCGAGGACACAGCGGAACACAGCGGGGACACAAAGGTGACTCAGGGGGTGCCACAGCGGGGGACAAAGCGGGACACCACGGAACACAGCGGGACACAGCGTGAAACAGCGGTGAACCTGCGGGGACACAGCGGGACACAGCGGGGGACACAGCGGGACACAGCGGGGACACATTGAGGACACAGCGGGACCCCAGCCAGGACAC
>NW_012295280.1:0-1342 GCF_000151885.1 Dipodomys ordii
GGAGGAGCACAGGAAGGACAGTGTGGGGATGGAGGAGCACAGGAAGGACAGTGTGGGGGATGGAGGAGGAGCACAGGAAGGACAGTGTGGGGGATGGAGGAGGAGCACAGGAAGGACAGTGTGGGGGATGGAGGAGCACAGGAAGGACAGTGTGGGGATGGAGGAGCACAGGAAGGACAGTGTGGGGGATGGAGGAGCACAGGAAGGACAGTGCAGAGGGGTTGAGGGTGAGCACAGGAAGGACAGTGTGGGGGATGGAGGAGCACAGGAAGGACAGTGTGGGGGGTGGAGGAGGAGCACAGGAAGGACAGTGTGGGGGATGGAGGAGGAGCACAGGAAGGACAGTGTGGGGGATGGAGGAGGAGCACAGGAAGGACAGTGTGGGGGATGGAGGAGCACAGGAAGGACAGTGTGGGGATGGAGGAGCACAGGAAGGACAGTGTGGGGGATGGAGGAGCGCAGGAAGGACAGTGTGGGGATGGAGGAGCACAGGAAGGACAGTGTGGGGGATGGAGGGTGAGCAGCAAGTTGAAAGTGCACTCTTGAATCTGAGTGAATTTGAGTTGAGATTATTTCCTCTGACAGCAGCAGCAAACATTTCTTTAGTTTTGAGATGCAGCCATGGTACATGATCCTCTAGCTGTGGGGTACAGTGGGGGTCAGTCTGTGTGGTAGATGATGCTCTAGCTGTGGGGTACAGTGGGGTCACTCTGTGTGGTAGATGATGCTCTAGCTGTGGGTTACAGTGGGGTCACTCTGTGTGGTAGATGATCCTCTAGCTGTGGGGTACAGTGGGGTCACTCTGTGTGGTAGATGATGCGCTAGCTGTGGGTTACAGTGGGGTCACTCTGTGTGGTAGATGATCCTCTAGCTGTGGGGTACAGTGGGGTCACTCTGTGTGGTAGATGATGCTCTAGCTGTGGGTTACAGTGGGGTCACTCTGTGTGGTAGATGATCCTCTAGCTGTGGGGTACAGTGGGGTCACTCTGTGTGGTACATGATCCTCTAGCTGTGGGATACAGTGGGGTCACTCTGTGTGGTAGATGATGCTCTAGCTGTGGGATACAGTGGGGTCACTCTGTGTGGTAGATGATCCTCTAGCTGTGGGGTACAGTGGGGTCACTCTGTGTGGTAGATGATCCTCTAGCTGTGGGGTACAGTGGGGGTCAGTCTGTGTGGTAGATGATGCTCTAGCTGTGGGGTACAGTGGGGTCACTCTGTGTGGTAGATGATGCTCTAGCTGTGGGGTACAGTGGGGTCACTCTGTGTGGTAGATGATGCTCTAGCTGTGGGGTACAGTGGGGTCACTCTGTGTGGTAGATGATCCTCTAGCTGTGGGTAC
>NW_012295281.1:0-819 GCF_000151885.1 Dipodomys ordii
ACTTCCTGGCTTCGAATTACACCGGGCGGCTGGCGCCGGCTCTGGGGGCCCCCAATTCCCCGTCCACGTCTTCCCACCGACCTTTCCAGCCTTAGGATCCCGTGCCAGGGAAGGCAGCGGCGTGCCCCGGCGGGCGCAGAGGTGGCACCCAGAGATGCCGATGGGGACCCGGCACCCCCAGGCCGTCGGAGACGCACGCGAGGATCAAAGGGCGTCGCGTCCTGCTTTGGCTCCTGGCCCTCCCCTCCGGGGTGGGTGCTGCTCAGGGGTGGGTTTAGGGGTACCACTCCCCCCCACATCCACACTCCCAACCCGGCGGCGGAGGTCCCAGCGCCGCGGGGTGCAGCTGGGAGGGCGACGCACGGCTCCCCTCCGCGCCCCCCCTCGAGCTGTGGGGCCCGCGGCCTCCGGGCAAAGTCCACCCGGGGCTCGCACGCGGGCGCGGGGCGCGGACCCCCGGGCGTGCACTCACTCACCTGTGGCGATGGGGTGCGGGGTGCGGGGGATCCGGGCGCGGGCCGGGGCCTGGCGGTCCCTTCCTCCCTCCCTCCGCCCTCGGCCCCCCGAGTTTCGGGCCGCGCGCCCGGGCCGGGCCCAGACGCACTTCCTCAATCCTGAGCCCGCGGCGGGGCGGGCGGCGCGAGGGCGGGGAGGAGGCCGCGGGGCGAGGCCGCTGCGTGGGGGTTATAAGTGCTTAAATTTTGTGAATAATATGCTGTATAGATGACATGGGGGTAAGGGTAAGCAGTATTTAAAGATTCCGTGCGTATAATGTCTAGGATATTTTTATGATAAGGTAGGGTATTTATTTTTAGTTTT
>NW_012295282.1:0-5258 GCF_000151885.1 Dipodomys ordii
CTGTTCCTCCCGCTTCTGCTTCTTCTGCTTCTCCTGCTTGTCTTTCTCCTTCTGCTTCTCCTTCTCTTTCTTCTCCTTCTCTTTCTGCTTCTGCTTCTGCTTCTTCTGATTCTCCAACTTCTCCTTCTTCTTCTCCTTCTGTTTCTGCTTCTCTTTCTGCTTCTGCATCTCCTTCTGCTTCACATTCTGCTGACTTTCTCCTTCTTCTGTTTCTCCCTCTGCTTCTGCTTCTTATGCTTCTTCTTTATCTTCTGCTTCTCCTGCTTCTGCTTCTTGTGCTTCTACTGCTTCTTCTTCTGCTTCTGCTTCTTCTGCTTCTACTTCTCTTTCTGCTTCTGCTTCTCCTGCTTGTTTTTCTGCTTCTTCTGCTGCTTCTCCTTCTGCTGCTTCTTCTACTTCTCCTACTGCTTCTCTTTTTGCTTCTCCTTCTGCTTCTGCTTCTACTTCTCCTGTTTATCCTGCCTGAATTTCTGGTTCTACTTCTTCTGCTGCTTCTCCTTCTGCTTCTGCTTCTAATTCTGCTTCTGATTCTGCTTCTTCTGCTTCTTCTCTTTCGGCTTCTCCTGCTTCTGCTTCTTGTGCTTCTCCTGCTTCTCTTTCTGCTTCTCATTCCGCTTCTGCTTCTGCTTCTGCTTCTGCTTCTCCTCCTTCTCCTTCTCCTACTTCTGCTTCTCCTTCATCTTCTGCTTCTTCTGCTTCTCCTGCTTCTCCTTCTGCATCTCCTTCTGCTTGTGCTTCTCCTTATGCTTCTTCTTCTGCCTCTGCTTCTCCTTCTCCTTCTTTTGCTTCTCCTTTTGCTTCTGCTTCTTCTGCTTTTCCTGCTTCTCGTTCTGCTTCTGCTTCTTCTGCTTCTCCTTCTGCATCTTCTTCTGCTTCTGCTTCTCCTTCTTCTGCTTCTCCTTCTTATTCTCCTACTGCTTCTCCTTCTGTTTCCCTTCACCTTCTTGTTCTTCTGCTTTTCCTTCTGCTTCTCCTTCTACTTCTGCTACCACTGCTACTGCTTCTAATTCTTGTGTTTCTTCTGCTTCTCCTTCTGCTTTTGATTCTCTTTCTGCTTCTGCTTCTCCTTCTGCTTCTCCTTCTGCTTCTCCAGATTCTGCTTCAACTGCTTCTCCTGCTTCTCCTTCTGCTTCAGGTTCTCCTTCTGCTTCTTCGGATTCTTATGCTTCCGCTTCTCCTGCTTCAGGTTCTTCTGCTTCCCCTCCTTCTCTTTCTGCTTCTCCTTCTGTATCTGCTTCTGCTTCTGCTTCTGCTTCTTGTCCTTCTCCTCTTTGTTCTGCTTAGGCTTCTCCTGTTTCTGCATCTCCTGCTCCTCCTTCTGCTGCTCTTTCTGCTTCTCCTGCTGCTTTTCCTTCTCCTGCTCCTTCTTCTGTTTCTCTTTCCGCTTCTCCTTCTGTTTCTCCTTCTCCTTCACCTTCTCATTCTTCTGCTTTTCCTTCTGCTTCTCCTTCTGCTTCTGCATCTTCTGCTTCTTCTGCTACTGCCTCTGCTTCTTCTGTTTCTTCTGCTTCTCCTTCTGCTTTTGCTTCTCTTTCTGCTTCTGCTTCTCCTGCTTCTCCAGATTCTGCTTCTCCTGCTTCTCCTTCTGCTTCAGGTTCTGCTTCTGCTTCTTCGGCTTCTTCTGCTTCTGATTCTCCTGCTGCTGCTTCTTCTGCTTCTCCTGCTTCTCTTTCTGCTTTTCCTTCTGTTTCTGCTTCTCCTTCTGTTTCTTCTCCTTCTTCTGTTTCTTCTGTTTCTGCTTCTCCAGCTTCTGCTTCTCCTGTTTCTCGTTCGGCTTCTCTTTCTGCTTCTCCTTCTCCTTCTTCTGCTTCTCCTTCTGCTTCTGTTTCTCCTTCTGCTTCTGCTTCTGCTTCAATTTCTCCTTCTGCTTCTCATTCTGCTTCTGCGTCTTCTGTTTCTTCTGCTTCTCCTGCTTCTCCTACTTCTCTTGCTGCTTCTCCTTCTGCGTCTCTTTCTGCTTCTGCTTATCCTTTTGCTTCTCCTACTCCTAATCTTCCTCTTTCGCCTTCTCCATCTTCTTCTTCTGCTTCTCCTGCTGCTTCTGCTTATTGTACTATTTCTGTTTCTTCTGCTTCTGCTTCAGATTGTGCTTCTTCTGTTTCTCCTTCTGCTTCAGATTTCTGCTTCTGCTTCTTCAGCTTCTCCTGTTTCTTCTGCTTCTTCTTCTCCTGCTTCTTCAGCTTCTCCTGCTTCTCTTTCTGCTTCTCCTTCTGCTTCTTCTTTTCCTTCTGCTTCTGCTTCTGCTCTTCTCCTTCTTCCGTTTCTTTTGCTTCTGTTTCTTCTTCTTCTTCTTCTTCTTCTTCTTCTTCTTCTTCTTCTTCTTCTTCTTCTTCTTCTTCTTCTTCTGTTTCTTCTGATTCTACTTCTGCTTCTCCTTCTTCTGCTTCTCTTTCTGTTTCTACTTCTGCTTCTTCTGATTCTCCTGCTTCTCCTTTTTTTCTCCTTCTGTTTCTGCTTCTCTTTCTGCTTCTGCTTCTCCTTCTGCTGCTCTTTCTCCTTCTCCTTCTTCTGCTTCTCCCACTGCTTCTGCTTCTTTTGCTTATTCTATTTCTTCTGCTTCTCCTGCATCTACTGCTTCTCCTTATGCTTCTCCTTATGTTTCTCCTTATGCTTCTCCTTATGCTTCTCCTTCTTCTTCTTCTTCTTCTTCTTCTTCTTCTTCTTCTTCTTCTTCTTCTTCTTCTTCTTCTTCTTCTTCTTCTTCTTCTTCTTCTCTTTCTTCTGCTTCTCCTGGTTTTTCTGCTTCTACTGCTTCTCTTTTGCTTCTCATTCTGCTTCTGCTTCTCCTTCTGCTTCTCCTATTGCTTCTGCTGCCCTTCCTTCTCCTTCTCCTTCTCCTACTTCTGTTTCTCCTTCTGCTTCTGCTTCTGCTGCTTCCCCTGCTTCTCCTTCTGCATCTTCTTCTGCTTCTGCTTCTACTTCTGCTGCTTCTTCTGCTTCTCCTTCTACTGCTTCTCCTTCTGATTCTCCTTCTGCTTCTCCTTCTCCTTCTGCTCCTTCTCCTTCTTCTGCTTCTCTCTCTGATTCTGCTTCTTTTGCTTATTCTTTTTCTTCTGCTTCTGCTTCTCCTGCTTCTGCTTCTTCTGCTTCTCCTTATGCCTCTCTTTCTCCTCCTCCTCCTCCTCCTCCTCCTTCTTGTTCTTCTTCTTGTTCTTCTTGTTCTTGTTCTTTTTCTTGTTCTTGTTCTTGTTCTTGTTCTTCTTCTTCTTCTTCTTCTTCTCTTTCTTCTGCTTCTTCTTTTCCTGCTTCTTCTGCTTCTACTGCTTCTCTTTCTGCTTCTGCTTCTCCATCTGCTTCTCCTATTTCTTCTGCGGCTCTTCCTTCTCCTACTTACTTCTCCTACTTCTACTTCTCCTTCTGCTTCTGCTTCTTCTGCTTCTCCTGCTTCTCCTTCTGCATCTTCTTCTGCTTCTGCTTCTCCTTCTGCTGCTTCTTCTGCTTCTGTTTCTCCTTCTGCTTCTCCTTCTGCTTCTTCTGCTTCTGCTTCTCCTTCTGCTTCTTCTGCTTCTCCTTCTGATTCTCCTTCTGCTTCTCCTTCTGTTTCTCCTTCTCCTTCTCGTTCTTCTGCTTTTCTTTCTGCTTCTCCTTCTGCTTCTGCTGCAACTGCTACTGCTTCTTCTGTTTCTTCTGCGTCTCCTTCTGCTTTTGATTCTCTTTCAGCTTCTGCTTCTCCTTCAGCTTCTCCTTCAGCTTCTCCAGATTCTGCTTCTTCTGCTTCTCCTGCTTCCGCTTTTGCTTCAGGTTTTGCTTCTGCTTCTTCGGATTCTTATGCTTCTGCTTCTCCTGCTTCTGCTTCTTCTGCTTCCCCTGCTCTTTCTGCTTCTCCTTCTGTTTCTGCTTCTCCTGCTTCTGCTTCTTCTGCATTTCCTGCTTCTCTTTCTGCTTCTCCTTCTGCTTTTCCTTCTCCTTCTGCTTCTGCTCCTTCTCCTTCTTCTATTTCTTCTTCTTCTGCTTCTCTCACTTCTGCTTCTTCTGCTTCTCCTGCTTCTCGTTCCGCTTCTCTTCGTCGGCTTCTCTTTCTACTTCTGCTTGTGCTTCTACTGATTCTGCTTCTTCTACTTCTTCTCTCCTTCTGCTTCTGCTTCTTCTGCTTCTCCTGCTTCTCCTTCTGCATCTCCTTCTGCTTGTGCTTTTCGTCTGCTTCTTCTTCTGCTTCTGCTTCTCCTTCTCCTTCTTCTGCTTCTCCGTCTGATTCTGCTTCTTCTGCCTTTCCTGATTCTCCTTCTGCTTCTCCTTCTTCTTCTCCTTCTGTTTCTCCTTCTCCTTCTCGTTCTTTTGCTATTCCTTCTGCTTCTCTTTCTGCTTCTGCATCTTCAGCTTCTTCTGCTACTGCTTCTGCTTCTTCTGTTTCTTCTGCTTCTCCTTCTGCTTTTGCTTCTCTTTCTGCTTCTGCTTCTCCTTCTGGTTCTACTTCTTCTTCTCCAGATTCTGCTTCTTCTGATTCTCCTTCCGCTTCAGGTTCTGCTTCTGCTTCTTCGGCTTCTTCTGCTTCTATTTCTGCTTCTCCTTCTGTTTCTGCTTCTCTTTCTGCTTCTGCTTCTTCTCCTTCTTCTATTTCTTCTGCTTATGCTTCTCATGCTTCTCCTGCTTCTCCTTCTGTTTCTCTTTATTCTTATCCTTCTGCTTCTCCTTCTCCTTCTCCTTCTTCTGCTTCTCCTTCTGCTTCTGCTTCCGCTTCTGCATCTCCTTCTGCATCTTCTTCTGTTTTAATTACTCCTTCTTCTGCTTTTCATTCTGCTTCTGCTTCTCCTGCTTCTGCTTCTGCTTCTCCTGCTTCTCCTTCTCCTTCTCCTTCTCTTTCTGCTTCTGCTTATCCGTCTGTTTCTCCTACTCCTACTCCTTCTCTTTCTCCTTCTTCTTCTTCTGCTTTTCCTGCTTGTTCTTCTTCTGCTTTTTCAGTTTCTTCTGCTTCAGTTTCTGCTTCTTCTGCTTCTCCTTCTGCTTCTGTTTCTCCTTCTGCTTCTGCTCTTCTCCTTCTTCTGTTTCTTCTGCTTCAGCTTCTCCTGCTTCTCCTTCTTCTGCTTCTCCTACTTCTCCTTCTGCTTCTCCGTCTCATTCTCCATCTCCTTCAATTTCTCCATCATGTGCTTCTAATTCTACTTCTGATTCTGATTCTTCAGTATCACCTTCTGCTTATACTACTGCTTCTCTTTCTGCTTCTAATACTGCTTCTGCTCCTCCTACTCCTAATCCTTCACTTTCTCCATCTTATTCTTCTGCTTCTCGTACTACTTCTGCTTCTTTTGATTCTCCAACTT
>NW_012295283.1:0-5258 GCF_000151885.1 Dipodomys ordii
CTGCTTCTCCTACTTCTCCTTCTGCTTCTCCGTCTCCTTCTCCTTCTCCTTCAATTTCTCCTTCTTATGCTTCTCATTCTTCTTCTGCTTCTACTTCCTCTGCTTCTGCTTCTTCTCTTTCTCCTCCTGCTTCTTCTGCTTCTCTTTCTGCTTCTTATTCTGCTTCTGCTCCTCCTACTCCTAATCCTTCTCTTTCTCCTTCTTCTTCTTCTGCATCTCGTTCTGCTTCTGCTTCTTCTGCTTGTTCTGTTTCTTCTGCTTCTGCTTTTCCAGCTTCTGCTGCTTCTGCTGTTCCTTCTGCTTCAGGTTCTCCTTCTGGTTCTTGGGCTTCTTCTGTTTCTTCTGCTTCTGCTTCTCCTGCTACTGCTTCTTCTGCTTCTCTTTCTGCTTCTCCTTCTGCTTCTGCTTCTCGTTCTGCTCCTTCTCCTTCTTCTGTTTCTTCTTCTTCTGCTGCTTCTCCCGCTTCTGCTTCTTCTGCTTCTCCTGCTTGTCCTTCTCCTTCTGCTTCTCCTTCTCCTTCTTCTGCTTCTCTTTCTGCTTCTGCTTCTTCTGATTCTCCAACTTCTCCTTCTTCTTCTCCTTCCGTTTCTGCTTCTCTTTTCTGCTTCTGCATCTCCTTCTGCTTCACCTTCTGCTGCTCCTTCTCCTTCTTCTGTTTCTCCCTCTGCTTCTGCTTCTTATGCTTCTTCTTTTTCTTCTGGTTCTGCTTCTCCTGCTTCTGCTTCTTATGCTTCTACTGCTTCTTCTTCTTCTGCTTCTTCTGCTTCTACTTCTCTTTCTGCTTCTGCTTCTCCTGCTTGTTTTTCTGCTTCTTCTGCTGCTTCTCCTTCTGCTGGTTCTTCTACTTCTTCTTCTGCTTCTCTTTTTGCTTCTCCTTCTGCTTCTGCTTCTGCTTCTTCTGTTTCTCCTGCCTGAATTTCTGGTTCTACTTCTTCTGCTGCTTCTACTTCTGCTTCTGCTTCTCTTTCTGCTTCATCTGCTTCTTCTCTTTCGGCTTCTCCTGCTTCTGCTTCTTGTGCTTCTCCTGCTTCTCTTTCTGCTTCTCATTCCGCTTCTGCTTCTCCTTCTGCTTCTGCTTCTCCTCCTTCTCCTTCTCCTACTTCTGCTTCTCTTTCAGCTTCTGCTTCTTCTGTTTCTCCTGCTTCTCCTTCTGCATCTCCTTCTGCTTGTGCTTGTCCTTATGCTTCTTCTTCTGCTTCTGCTTCTCCTTCTCCTTCTTTTGCTTCTCCTTTTGCTTCTGCTTCTTCTGCTTTTCCTTCTTCTCCTTCTGCTTCTGCTTCTTCTGCTTCTCCTTCTGCATCTTATTCTGCTTCTCCTTCTTCTTCTTCTGCTTCTCCTTCTGATTCTCCTTCTGCTTCTTCTTCTTGTGCTTTACCTGCTTCTCTTTCTGCTTCTCCTTCTGCTGCTCCTTGTGTTTCTCCTTCTCCTTCTTGTTCTTCTGCTTTTCCTTCTGCTTCTCGTTCTGCTTCTGCTACAACTGCTACTGCTTCTTCTTCTTCTGTTTTTCTGCTTCTCCTTCTGCTTCAGGTTCTGCTTCTGCTTCTTCGGATTCTTATGCTTCTGCTTCTCCTGCTTCTGCTTCTTCTGCTTCCCCTCCTTCTCTTTCTGCTTCTCCTTCTGTTTCTGCTTCTCATTCTGCTTCTGCTTCTTGTCCTTCTCCTGTTTCTTCTGCTTCTGCTTCTCCTAATTCTGCATCTCCTGCTTCTCCTTCTGTTGCTCTTTCTGCTTCTCCTGCTGCTTTTCCTTCTCCTGCTCTTTCTTCTGCTTCTCTTTCTGCTTCTCCTTCTGTTTCTCCTTCTCCTTCTCATTCTTCTGCTTTTCCATCTGCTTCTGCTTCTGAATCTTCTGCTTCTTCTGCTACTGCCTCTGCTTCTTCTGTTTCGTCTGCTTCTCCTTCTGCTTCTCCTTCTGCTTTTGCTTCTCTTTCTGCTTCTGCTTCTCCTTCTGCTTCTCCAGATTCTGCTTCTTCTGCTTCTCCTGCTTCTCCTTCTGCTTCTTCTGCTTCTGCTTCTTCGGCTTCTTCTACTTCTGCTTCTCCTGCTACTGCTTCTTCTGCTTCTCTTTCTGCTTTTCCTTCTGTTTCTGCTTCTCCTTCTGCTTCTGCTTCTTCTCCTTCTTCTGTTTCTTCTGTTTCTGCTTCTCCTGCTTCTGCTTCTCCTGCTTCTCGTTCTGCTTCTCTTTCTGCTTCTACTTCTCCTTCTGCTTCTGCTTCTCCTTCTGCTTCTGCTTCTCCTTCTGCTTCAATTTCTCCTGCTTCTCATTCTACTTCTGCGTCTTCTGTTTCTTCTGCTTCTCTTGCTTATGCTTCTCCTGCTTCTCCTACTTCTCGTGCTGCTTTTCCTTCTGCGTCTCTTTCTGCTTCAGCTTATCCTTTTGCTTCTCCTACTCCTAATCCTTCTCTTTTGCCTTCTCCTTCTTGTTCTTCTGCTTGTCCTGGTGCCTCTGCTTCTGCTTATTCTACTATTTCTATTTCTTCTGCTTCTGCTTCAGATTGTGCTTCTTCTGTTTCTCCTTCTGCTTCAGATTCTGCTTCTGCTTCTTCGGCTTCTCCTGTTTCTTCTGCTTCTGCTTCTCCTGCTTCTTCTGGTTCTCCTGCTTCTCTTTCTGCTTCTCCTTCTGCTTCTGCTTCTCCTTCTGCTTCTGCTTCTGCTCTTCTCCTTCTTCTGTTTCTTTTGCTTCTGTTTCTTCTTCTTCTTCTTCTTCTGTTTTTTTCTGATTCTACTTCTGCTTCTCCTTCTTCTCCTTCTCTTTCTGCTTCTTCTGATTCTCCTGCTTCTCCTTCTTGTTCTCCTTCTGTTTCTGCTTCTCTTTCTGCTTCTGCTTCTCCTTCTTCTGCTTCTTCTCCTTCTGCCTTCTTCTGCTTCTCCCACTGCTTCTGCTTCTGCTTCTTTTGCTTATTCTTTTTCTTCTGCTTCTGCTTCTCCTGCTTCTGCTTCTTCTGCTTCTACTGCTTCTCCTTATACTTCTCCTTATGCTTCTCCTTATGCTTCTTCTTCTTCTTCTCTTTCTTCTGCTCCTGCTTTTCCTGCTTCTTCTGTTTCTACTGCTTCTCTTTATGCTTCTCATTCTGCTTCTGCTTCTCTTTCTGCTTCTCATATTGCTTCTGCTCTTCTCCTTCTGTTTCTTCTGTTTCTGCTTCTCCTGCTTCTTCTCCTTCTGCTTCTCCTACTTCTTCTTCTGCTTCTCCGTCTCATTCTCCTTCTCCTTCAATTTCTCCTTCTTGTGCTTCTCATTCTTCTTCTGCTTCTTCTTCTCCTGCTTCTGCTATATCTGATTCTCCATCTGCTTCTCCTTCTGCTTCTCTTTCTGCTTCTTATTCTGCTTCTGCTCCTCCTACTCCTAATGCTTCTCTTTCTCCTTCTTCTTCTGCTTCTCGTTCTGCTTCTGCTTCTTCTGTTGTTCGGTTTCTTCTGCTTCTGCTTTTCCAGCTTCTGCTGCTTCTGCTTCTCCTTCTGCTTCAGGTTCTCCTTCTGATTCTTCGGCTTCTTCTGTTTCTTCTGCTTCTGCTTCACCTGCTACTGCTTCTTCTGCTTCTTCTGCTTCTCTTTCTGCTTCTCCTTCTGCTTCTGCTTCTCCTTCTGCTCCTTCTCCTTCTTCTGTTTCTTCTTCTTATTCTGCTTCTCCCGCTTCTGCTTCTTCTGCTTCTCCTGCTTGTCCTTCTCCTTCTGCTTCTCCTTCTCCTTCTTCTGCTTCTGCTTCTTCTGATTCTCCAACTTCTTCTTCTTCTTTTCCTTCTATTTCTGCTTCTCTTTCTGCTTCTGCTTCTTATGCGTCTTCTTTTTCTTCTGGTTCTGCTTCTCCTGCTTCTGCTTCTTATGCTTCTACTGCTTCTTCTTCTGCTTCTTCTGCTTCTACTTCTCTTTCTGCTTCTGCTTCTCCTGCTTGTTTTTCTGCTTCTTCTGCTGCTTTTTCTACTTCTCCTTCTGCTTCTCTTTTTGCTTCTCCTTCTGCTTCTGCTTCTTCTGTTTCTCGTGCCTGAATTTCTGGTTCTACTTCTTCTGCTGCTTCTCCTTCTGCTTCTGCTTCTCCTTCTGCTTCTGTTTCTGCTTCTTCTCTTTCGGCTTCTCCTGCTTCTGCTTCTTGTCCTCCTCCTGCTTCTCTTTCTGCTTCTCATTCTGCTTCTGCTTCTGCTTCTCCTCCTTCTCCTTCTCCTACTTCTGCTTCTCTTTCAGCTTCTGCTTCTCCTGCTTCTCCTTCTGCATCTCCTTCTGCTTGTGCTTGTCCTTATGCTTCTACTTCTGCTTCGGCTTCTCCTTCTCCTTCTTTTGCTTCTTCTTTTGCTTCTGCTTCTTCTTTTGCTTCTGCTTCTTCGGCTTTTCCTGCTTCTCCTTCTGCTTCTGCTTCTTCTGCTTCTCCTGCTTCTCCTTCTGCATCTTCTTCTGCTTCTGCTTCTCCTTCTCCTTCTTCTGCTTCTCCTTCTGATTCTCCTTCTGCTTCTTTTTCTTCTGCTTTACATGCTTCTCTTTCTGCTTCTCCTTCTGCTTGTCCTTCTGTTTCTCCTTCTCCTTCTTGTTCTTCTGCTTTTCCTTCTGCTTCTCCTTCTGCTTCTGCTACAACGGCTACTGCTTCTACTTCTTTTGTTTCTTCTGCTTCTCCTTCTGCTTTTGATTCTCTTTCTGCTTCTGCTTCTCCTTCAGCTTCTCATTCTGCTTCTCCAGATTCTGCTTCTTCTGCTTCTCCTGCTTCTCCTTTTGCTTCAGGTTCTGCTTCTGCTTCTTCGGATTCTTATGCTTCTGCTTCTCCTGCTTCTGCTTCTTCTGCTTCCCGCCCTTCTCTTTCTGCTTCTCCTTCTGTTTCTGCTTCTCCTTCTGCTTCTGCTTCTTGTCCTTCTCCTGTTTCTTCTGCTTCTGCTTCTCCTGTTTCTGCATCTCCTGCTTCTCCTTCTGCTGCTCTTTCTGCTTTTCCTGCTGCTTTTCCTTCTCCTGCTCCTTCTTCTGCTTCTCTTTCGGCTTCTCCTTCTTTTTCTCCTTCTCGTTCTCGTTCTTCTGCTTTTCCTTCTGCTTCTCCTTCTGCTTCTCCAGATTCTGCTTCTTCTGCTTCTACTGCTTCTCCTTCTGCTTCAGGTTCTGCTTCTGCTTCTTCGGCTTCTTCTGCTTCTGCTTCTCCTGCTTCTGCTTCTTCTCCTTCTTCTGTTTTTTCTGTTTCTGTTTCTCCTGCTTCTGCTTCTCCTGCTTCTCGTTCTGCTTCTTTTTCTGCTTCTCCTTCTCCTTCTTCTGCTTCTCCTTCTGCTTAATGCTTCTCCTTCTGCTTCTGCTTCA
>NW_012295284.1:0-3501 GCF_000151885.1 Dipodomys ordii
TCTTCTTCTGCTTCGGCTTCTCCTTCTCCTTCTTCTCCGTCTGCTTCTGTTTCTTCTGCTTTTCCTGCGTCTCCTTCTGCTTCTCCTTCTGTTTCTCCTTCTCGTTCTTCTGCTATTCCTTCTGCTTCTCTTTCTGGTTCTGCATCTTCAGCTTCTTCTGCTACTGATTCTGCTTCTTCTGTTTCTTCTGCTTCTCCTTCTGCTTCTCCTTCTGCTTTTGCTTCTCTTTCTGCTTCTGCTTCTCCTTCTGGTTCTCCTTGTTCTTCTCCAGATTCTTCTTCTTCTGCTTCTCCTGCTTCTCCTTCTGCTTTAGGTTCTGATTTTGCTTCTTCGGCTTCTTCTGCTTCTATTTCTGCTTCTCCTCCTGTTTCTGCTTCTCCGTCTGCTTCTGCTTCTTCTGCTTCTCCTGCTTCTCCTTCTCATTCTCCTTCTCTTTCTGCTTCTGCTTATCCTTCTGTTTCTCCTACTCCTAATCCTTCTCTTTCTCCTTGTTCTTCTTCTGCTTCTCGTTCTTCTTCTGCTTCTTCTGCTTGTTCTGTTTCTTCTGTTTCTACTTTTCCAGCTTCTGCTGCTTCTGCTTCTCCTTCTGCTTCAGGTTCTCCTTCTGCTTCTTGGGCTTCTTCTGTTTCTTCTGCTTCTGCTTCTCCTGCTACTGCTTCTTCAGCTTCTTCTGCTTCTCTTTTGCTTCTCCTTCTGCTTTGGTTCTCCTTCTGCTCCTTCTCTTTCTTCTGTTTCTTCTTCTTCTTCTTCTGTTCCTCCCGCTTCTGCTTCTTCTGCTTCTCCTGCTTGTCCTTCTCCTTCTGCTTCTCCTTCTCCTTCTTCTCCTTCTCTTTCTGCTTCTGCTTCTTCTGATTCTCCAACTTCTCCTTCTTCTTCTCCTTCTGTTTCTGCTTCTCTTTCTGCTTCTGCATCTCCTTCTGCTTCACATTCTGCTGACTTTCTCCTTCTTCTGTTTCTCCCTCTGCTTCTGCTTCTTATGCTTCTTCTTTATCTTCTGCTTCTGCTTCTCCTCCTTCTGCTTCTTGTGCTTCTACTGTTTCTTCTTCTGCTTCTGTTTCTTCTGCTTATACTTCTCTTTCTGCTTCTGTTTCTCCTGCTTGTTTTTCTGCTTCTTCTGCTGCTTCTCCTTCTGCTGCTTCTTCTACTTCTCCTACTGCTTCTCTTTTTGCTTCTCCTTCTGCTTCTCCTTCTGCTTTTTCTGTTTGTCCTGCCTGAATTTCTGGTTCTACTTCTTCTGCTGTTTCTCCTTCTGCTTCTGCTTCTAATTCTGCTTCTGATTCTGCTTCTTCTGCTTCTTCTCTTTCGGCTTCTCCTGCTTCTGCTTCTTGTGCTTCTCCTGCTTCTCTTTCTGCTTCTCATTCCGCTTCTGCTTCTGCTTCTCCTCCTTCTCCTTCTCCTACTTCTGCTTCTCCTTCAGCTTCTGCTTCTTCTGCTTCTCCTGCTTCTCCTTCTTCATCCCCTTCTGCTTGTGCTTCTCCTTATGCTTCTTCTTCTGCCTCTGCTTCTCCTTCTCCTTCTTTTGCTTCTCCTTTTGCTTCTGCTTCTTCTGCTTTTCCTGCTTCTCGTTCTGCTTCTGCTTCTTCTGCTTCTCCTTCTGCATCTTCTTCTGCTTCTGCTTCTCCTTCTTCTGCTTCTCCTTCTTATTCTCCTACTGCTTCTCCTTCTGTTTCCCTTCACCTTCTTGTTCTTCTGCTTTTCCTTCTGCTTCTCCTTCTACTTCTGCTACCACTGCTACTGCTTCTACTTCTTCTGTTTCTTCTGCTTCTCCTTCTGCTTTTGCTTCTCTTTCTGCTTCTGCTTCTCCTTCTGCTTCTCCAGATTCTGCTTCTCCTGCTTCTTCTTCTGCTTCAGGTTCTGCTTCTGCTTTTCCTGCTGCTGCTTCTTCTGCTTCTCCTGCTTCTCTTTCTGCTTTTCCTTCTGTTTCTGCTTCTCCTTCTGTTTCTTCTCCTTCTTCTGTTTCTTCTGTTTCTGCTTCTCCTGCTTCTCGTTCGGCTTCTCTTTCTGCTTCTCCTTCTCCTTCTCCTTCTTCTGCTTCTCCTTCTGCTTCTGTTTCTCCTTCTGCTTCTGCTTCAATTTCTCCTTCTGCTTCTCATTCTGCTTCTGCGTCTTCTGTTTCTTCTGCTTCTCCTGCTTCTCCTACTTCTCTTGCTGTTTCTCCTTCTGTGTCTCTTTCTGCTTCTGCTTATCCTTTTGCTTCTCCTACTCCTAATCTTCCTCTTTCGCCTTCTCCATCTTCTTCTTCTGCTTCTCCTGCTGCTTCTGCTTCTGCTTATTCTACTATTTCTGTTTCTTCTGCTTCTGCTTCAGGTTGTGCTTCTTCTGTTTCTCCTTCTGCTTCAGATTCTGCTTCTGCTTCTTCGGCTTCTCCTGTTTCTTCTGCTTCTGCTTCTCCTGCTTCTTCTGCTTCTCCTGCTTCTCTTTCTGCTTCTCCTTCTGCTTCTGCTTCTCCTTCTGCTTCTGCTCCTTCTATTTCTTCTGTTTCTTTGCTTCTGCTTCTCACGCTCTGCTTCTTCTGCTTCTCCTGCTTCTCGTTCTGCTTCTCTTCGTCGGCTTCTCTTTCTACTTCTCCTTCTGCTTCTTCTGATTCTGCTTCTTCTCCTTCTGCTTCTGCTTCTTCTGCCTCTCCTGCTACTCCTTCTGCATCTCCTTCTGCTTGTGCTTTTCCTTCTGCTTCTTCTTCTGCTTCTGCTTCTCCTTCTTCTGCTTCTCCGTCTGTTTCTGCTTCTTCTGTTTTTCCTGCTTCTCCTTCTGCTTCTCATTCTTCTTCTCCTTCTGTTTCTCCTTCTCGTTATTCTGCTATTCCTGCTGCTTCTCTATCTGCTTCTGCATCTTCAGCTTCTTCTGCTACTGCTTCTGCTTCTGCTTCTTCTGTTTCTTCTGTTTCTCTTTCTGCTTCTCCTTCTGCTTTTGCTTTTCTTTCTGCTTCTGCTTCTCCTTCTGGTTCTCCTTCTTCTCCAGATTCTGCTTCTTCTGCTTCTCCTGCTTCTCCTTCTGCTTCAGGTTCTGCTTCTGCTTCTTCTGCTTCTATTTCTGCTTCTCCTTCTGTTTCTGCTTCTCTTTCTGCTTCTGCTTCTTATCCTTCTTCTATTTCTTTTGATTCTGCTTCTCCTGTTTCTCCTGCTTCTCCTTCTGTTTCTCCTTATGCTTCTCCTTCTGCTTCTCCTTCTTCTGCTTCTACTTATGCTTCTGCTTCTCCTTCTGCATCTTCTTCTGTTTCAATTTCTCCTTCTTCTGCTTTTCATTCTGCTTCTTCTTCTCCTGCTTCTGCTTCTTCTGCTTCTCCTGCTTCTCCTTCTGCTTCTCTTTCTGCTTCTTCTTATCCTTCTGTTTCTCCTAGTCCTAATCCTTCTCTTTCTCCTTGTCCTTCTTCTGCTTCTCCTGCTTCTTCTTCTTCTGCTTCTTCTACTTTTTCTGTTTCGTCTGTTTCTGCTTCTCCTGCTTCTCTCTTCTGCTTCTCCTACTTCTCCTTCTGCTTCTCGTCTCATCTCCTTCCCCTTCAAT
>NW_012295285.1:0-1756 GCF_000151885.1 Dipodomys ordii
CATCTTCTGATTCTCCACTTCTCCTTCTTCTTCTCCTTCTATTTCTGCTTCTCTTTCTGCTTCTGCATCTCCTTCTGCTTCACCTTCTGCTGCTCCTTATCCTTCTTCTGTTTCTCCCTCTGCTTCTGCTTCTTATGCTTCTTCTTTTTCTTCTGGTTCTGCTTCTCCTGCTTCTGCTTCTTATGCTTCTACTGCTTCTTCTTCTGCTTCTACTTCTCTTTCTGCTTCTGCTTCTCCTACTTGTTTTTCTGCTTCTTCTGCTGCTTTTTCTACTTCTCCTTCTGCTTCTCTTTTTGCTTCTCCTTCTGCTTCTGCTTCTTCTGTTTCTCATGCCTGAATTTCTGGTTCTACTTCTTCTGCTGCTTCTCCTTCTGCTTCTCTTTCTGCTTCTTCTCTTTCGGCTTCTCCTGATTCTTGTCCTCCTCCTGCTTCTCTTTCTGCTTCTCATTCTGCTTCTGCTTCTCCTTCTGCTTCTGCTTCTCCTCCTTCTCCTTCTCCTACTTCTGCTTCTCTTTTAGCTTCTGCTTCTTCTGCTTCTCCTTCTGCATCTCCTTCTGCTGGTGCTTGTCCTTATGCTTCTTCTTCTGCCTCTGCTTCTCCTTCTCCTTCTTTTGCTTCACCTTTTGTTTCTGCTTCTTCTGCTTTTCCTGCTTCTCCTTCTGCTTCTGCTTCTTCTGCTTCTCCTTCTGCATCTTCTTCTGCTTCTGCTTCTCCTTCTGCTTCTGCTTCTTCTGCTTCTCCTTCTTCTTCTTCTTCTGCTTTACCTGCTTCTCTTTCTGCTTCTCCTTCTGCTTCTCCTTCTGTTTCTCCTTCTCCTTCTTGTTCTTCTGCTTTTCCTTCTGCTTTTCCTACTGCTTCTGCTACAACTGCTACTGCTTCTACTTCTTCTGTTTCTTCTGCTTATCCTTCTGCTTTTGATTCTCTTTCTGCTTCTGCTTCTCCTTCTGCTTCTCATTCTGCTTCTCCAGATTCTGATTCTTCTGCTTCTCCTGCTTCTCCTTCTGCTTCAGGTTCTGCTTCTGCTTCTTCGGATTCTTATGCTTCTGCTTCTCCTGCTTCTGCTTCTTCTGCTTCCCCTCCTTCTCTTTCTGCTTCTCCTTCTGCTTCTGCTTCTTGTCCTTCTCCTGTTTCTTCTGCTTGTTCTTCTCCTGTTTCTGCATTTCCTGCTTCTCCTTCTCCTGCTCTTTCTGTTTCTCCTGCCGCTTTTCCTTCTACTGCTCCTTCTTCTGCTTCTCTTTCTGCTTTTGCTTCTCCTTCTGCTTCTCCAGATTCTGCTTCTTCTGCTTCTCCTGCTTCTCCTTCTGCTTCAGGTTCTGCTTTTGCATTTTCGGCTTCTTCTGCTTCTGCTTCTCCTGCTGCTGCTTCTTCTGCTTCTCCTGCTTCTCTTTCTGCTTTTCCTTCTGTTTCTGCTTGTCCTTCTGCTTCTGCTTCTTCCCCTTCTTCTGTTTCTTCTGCTTCGGCTTCTCCAGCTTCTGCTTCTCCTGCTTCTCATACTGCTTCTCTTTCTGCTTCTCTTTCTCCTTCTCCTTGTCCTTCTCCTTCTTCTGCTTCTTCTTCTGCTTCTGCTTCTCCTTCTGCTTCTGCTTCTGTTTCAATTTCTCCTTCTGCTTCTTATTCTGCTTCTGCGCCTTCTGTTTCTTCTGCTTCTCCTGCTTCTTCTTCTCCTGCTACTCCTAC
Source organism: Dipodomys ordii (assembly GCF_000151885.1). Classification (NCBI taxonomy): domain Eukaryota; kingdom Metazoa; phylum Chordata; class Mammalia; order Rodentia; family Heteromyidae; genus Dipodomys; species Dipodomys ordii. Next base: position 1,678 of record NW_012295285.1, read on the forward strand.
TTCTCGTGCTGCTTCTCTTTCTTCGTCTCTTTCTGGTTCTGCTTATCCTTTAAGACTTCTCCTACTCCTAATCCTTCTC
>NW_012295286.1:0-5257 GCF_000151885.1 Dipodomys ordii
ATCTGTGTCCCTCTGTGTCCAGCTCTGTCCCCGTTGTGTGTCCGCTGTGCCCCGCTGTGTACCCTTCTGTGTCCAGCTGTGTCCCCTCTGTGTCCCGCTGTGTCCCTTCTCTGTCCCCCGCTGTCCACCGCTGTGTCTCCCGGCTGTGTCCCGCAGTGTCCCCGCTGTGTCCCGCTGTGTCCTACTGTGTCCCGTGGTGTCCCGCTTTTTCCCCTCTATGTCCCCTGCTGAGTCCCCTCTGTGTCCCCGCTGTGTCCAGCTGTGTCCTCGCTGTGTCCTCCGCTGTCTCCCGCTTTGTCCCACGCTGTGTCCTACTGTGTCCCACTGTGTCCCTGTTGTGTCCCCCGCTGTGTCCTGCTGTGTCCCCCGCTGTGTCCTGCTGGGTCCCGCTGTGTCCCCGCTGTGTCCTGCTGGGTCCCGCTGTGTCCCCCGCTGTGTCCCGCTGGGTCCCGCTGTGTCCCCCGCTGTGTCCCGCTGTGTCCCCGCAGGTTCACCGCTGTTTCACGCTGTGTCCTGCTGTGTTCCGTGGTGTCCCGCTTTGTTCCCCGCTGTGTCCCGCTGTGTCCACTGCTGGGTTCCCGCTGGGTCCTGCTGTGTCTCGCTGTTTCCCACTGTGTCCTCGCTTTGTCCCATGCTGTGTTCCGCTGTGTCCTCCCTTTGTCCCCCGCTGTGTCCCGCTGTGTCCCCCGCTGTGCCCCGCAGTGTCCCGCTGTGTCCCACTGTGTCCTCGCTGTGTCCCACTGTGTCCCCGCTGTTTCCTCGCTGGGTCCTGCTGTGTCCCGCTGGGTCCCGCTGGGTCCCCCGCTTTGTCCCGCTGTGTCCCCGCAGTGTCCCCGCTGTGTCCCGCTGTGTCCCACTGTGTCATGTGGTGTCCCGCTTTGTCCCCCGCTATGTCCACTGCTGCGTCCCCTCTGTGTCCCCGCTGTGTCCCGCTGTGTCCCCCGCTGTGTCCCGCTGTGTCCCCCGCTGTGTCCCTCGCTGTGTCCCCCTCTGTGTCTCGCTGTGTCCCGCTGTGTCATCCGCTGTGTCCTTGTTGTGTCCCTGCTGGGTCCCGCTGTGTCACCGCTGTGTCCCGCTGTGTCCCCGCTCTATAGACGCTGTGTCCCGCTGTGTCCCCCGCTGTGTCCCGCTGGGTCCCGCTTTGTCCCCCACTGTGTCCCGCTGTGTCCACTGCTGGGTCCCCGCTGTGTCCGGCTGTGTCTCGCTGTGTCCCGCTGTGTCCTCGCTTTGACCCATGCTGTGTTAAGCTGTGTCCTCCCTGTGTCCCCCGCTGTGTCCCGCTGTGTCCCCCGCTGTGCCCCGCAGTGTCCCGCTGTGTCCCGCTGGGTCCCGCTGGGTCCCCCGCTGTGTCCCGCTGGGTCCCCCGCTGTGCCCCGCTGTGTCCCGATGTGTCCCGCTCTGTCCCCCACTGTGTCCCCCGCTGAGTCCTCTATGTGTCGCCGCTGTGTCCCGCTGTGTCCTCGCTGTGTCCCCTGCTGTCTCCCGCTTTGTCCCACGCTGTGTCCCACTGTGTCCCGCTGTGTCCTCGCTGTGTCCCCTGCTGTGTCCTGCTGTGTTCCCGCTGTGTCCCAAGCTGTGTCCCGCTTTGTCCCGCTGTGTGCCCCGCTGTGTCCCACTATTTTCCCACAGTGTCCCCGCTGTGTTTCCCGCTGTGTTCCCCGCTGTGTCCCGCTGTGTCCCCCGCTGTGTCTCGCTGTGTCTACTGCTGTGTCCCCACTGTTTCCCGCTGTGTCTCACTGTGTCCCGCTGTGTCCTCGCTGTTTCCCACGCTGTGTTTTGCTGTGTCCTCGCTGTGTCCCCCGCTGTGTCCCGTTGTGTCCCCAGCTGTGTACCCCACTGTGTCCCGCTGTGTCCCCGCTGTATCGACGCTGTGTCCCGCTGGGTCCCGCTGGGTCCTCCCTGTGTTCCCCACTGTGTCCCGCTATGTACCCTCTGTGTCCCTCGCTGTGACCCGCTGTGTCCCGCTGTGTACTGCTGTGTCCCCCGCTGTGTCCCACTGTGTCCCCGCTGTGTCCCAATGTGTCCACGCTGTGTCCCGCGGTGGGTCCCGCTGGGTCCCCCCTGTTTCCCCTGCTGTGTCCCGCTGTGTCCACCGCTGTGTCCCCCGCTGTGTCTCCCGCAGTGTCAGCGCTTTGTCCCGCTGTGTCCTCGCTGTGTCCCCCGCTGTCTCCCGCTCTGTACCCCGCTGTGTCTCAACCTTTGTCCCCGCTGTGTCCCACTGTGTCCCGCTGTGTCCCGCTGTGCCCCCACAGTGTCCCGTTGTGTTCACAGCTGTGTATCACGCTGTGTAACGCTGTGTCCCAGCTGTATCGACGCTGTGTACGGCTGGGTCCCGCTGTGTCCTCGCTGGGTTCCCCGCTGGGTACCGCTGTGTCCCCCCTGTGTGCCCCGCTGTGTCTCACTGTGTCCCGCAGTGTCCCCGCTGTGTTCCCGCTGTGTCCCGCTGTGTCCCCCGCTGTGTCCCGCTGTGTCCCCGCAGGTTCACCGCTGTTTCACGCTGTGTCCCGCTGTGTTCCGTGGTGTCCTGCTTTGTCCCCCGCTGTGGCCTACCTGAGCCACCTCTGTGTCCCCGCTGTGTCCCGCTGTGTCCTCTCCGTGTCCGCCTCTGTCTCCCGCTCTGTCCACTGCTGTGTCTCACGCTTTGTCACCGCTGGGTCCCGCTGTGTCCTGCTCTGTCCCCCACTGTGTCCCCGGCTGAGTCTTCTATGTGTCGCCACTGTGTCCCGCTGTGTCCTCGCTGTGTCCCCTGCTATCTCCCGCTTTGTCCCACGCTGTCTCCCGCTGTGTCCCGCTGTGTCCTCGTTGTGTCCCCGGCTGTGTCCTGCTGTGTTCCCGTTGTGTCCCAAGCTGTGTCCCTCTGTGTCCCGCTGTGTGCCCCGCTGTGTCCTGCTGGGTGCCGCTGTGTCCCCGCTGTGTCCCCGCTGTGTCCTCGCTGTGTCCCGCTGTGTCTACTGCTGTGCCCCCACTGTGTCTTGCTGTGTCTCGCTGTGTCCCGCTGTGTCCTCGCTGTTTCCCACGCTGTGTTCTGCTGTGTCCTCGCTGTGTCTCCCGCTGTGTCCCGTTGTGTACCCAGCTGTGTACCCCGCTGTGTCCCGCTGTGTCCCCGCTGTATCGACGCTGTGTCCCGCTTGGTCCCGCTGTGTCCTCACTGTGTTCCCCGCTGTGTCCCGCTGTTTACCCCTCTGTTTCCCCCGCTGTGTCCCGCTGTGTCCCGCTGTGTACTGCTGTGCCCCCCGCTGAATCCCGCTGTGTCCCCGCTGTGTCCCAATGTGTCCTCGCTGTGTCCCGCGCTGGGTCCCGCTGTGTCCCCCCTGTATCCCCCGCTGTGTCCCACTGTGTCCGGCTGTGTCCCTTGCTGTGTCCCCAGCTGTGTCCCCCGCAGTGTAAGCGCTGTGTCCGGCTGTGTCCTCGCTGTGTCCCCTGCTGTCTCCCGCTCTGTACCCCGCTGTGTCTCCAGCTTTGTCCCAGCTGTGTCCCACTGTGTCCCGCTGTGTCCCGCTGTGCCCTCACTGTGTCCCGTTATGTTTTCACAGCTGTGTACCACGCTGTGTAACGCTGTGTCCCCGCTGTATCGACGCTGTGTACGGCTGAGTCCAGCTGTGTCCTCGCTGTGTTCCCCTCTGTGTCCCGCTGTGTCCCCCACTGTGTCCCCCGCTGTGTCCCTATGTGTCCCACGCTTTGTCCCCCTGTGTCCCCGCAATTTCCCCACTGTGTCCCGCTGTTTCCCACTGTGTTCTGTGGTGTCCCGCTTTGTCCCCCGCTGTGTCCCCTGATGAGTCGCCGCTGTGTCCCCGCTTTGTCCCGCTGAATCCTCCATGTGTCCCCCGCTGTGTCCCGCTGTGTCCCCCGCTGTGTCCCGCTGTGTCCACTGCTGGGACCCGGCTGTGTCCCGCTGTGTCCCGCTGTGTCCTCGCTGTGTCCTCACTGTGTCCCAATTGTGTCCTCGCTGTGTCCCCCGTTGAGTCCCACGCTGTGTCCCCCCGCTGTGCCCCTGCAGTGTCCCGCTCTGTCCCAAAGTGTCCTCGCTGTGTCCCGCAGTGTCCCGCAGTGTCCCCCACTGTTTCCCCTGCTGTGTCCGGCTGTGTACCCCACTGTGTCCCGCTCAGTCCCCCTCTGTGTCCCGCTGTGTCCCCCGCTGTGTCCCACTGTGTCCCCGCAGTGTCAATGCTGTTTCCTGATGTGTCCCGCTGTGTTCCGTGGTGTCCCTCTTTGTCTCCCGCTGTGTCCCCCGCTGTGTCCCCCGAAGTGTCAGCGCTATGTCCCGCTGTGTCCTCGCTGTGTCCCCCGCTGTCTCCCGCTCTGTACCCCTCTGTGTCTCAAGCTTTGTCCCCGCTGTGTCCCAATGTGTCCCGCTGTGTCCCGCTGTGCCCCCACTGTGTCCCGTTGTGTTCACAGCTGTGTACCACGCTGTGTAACGCTGTGTCCCCGCTGTATCGATGCTATGTACCGCTGGGTCCCGCTGTGTCCTTGCTGTGTTCCCCGCTGTGTCCCGCTGTGTCCCCCACTGTGTCCACCGCTGTGTCCCTATGTGTCCCACGCTTTGTCCCCCTGTGTCCCCGCAGTTTCCCCGCTGTGTCCCGCTGTTTCCCACTGTGTTCTGTGGTGTCCCGCTTTGTCCCCCGCTGTGTCCCCCGGTGAGTCGCCACTGTGTCCCCGCTTTGTCCCGCTGAGTCCTCCATGTGTCCCCCGCTGTGTCCCGCTGTGTCCCCCGCTGTGTCCCGCTGTGTCCACTGCTGGGACCCGGCTGTGTCCCGCTGTGTCCCGCTGTGTCCCGCTGTGTCCTCACTGTGTCCCACTCTGTGTTCCGCTGTGTCCTCGCTGTGGCCCCCGCTGTGTCCCGCTGTGTCCATCGCAGTGCCCTGCAGTGTCCCGCTCTGTCCCGCTGTGCCCTCGCTGTGTCCCGCGGTGTCCCGCTGTGTCCGACTGTGTCTCGCTCTGTCCCCGCTGTGTCCCGCTGTGTCCCGCTGTGTCCCACTGCGTCCCGCTGTGTCCCGCTGTGCCCCCACTGTGTCCCGTTGTGTCCACAGCTTTGTACCATGCTGTGTAACGCTGTGTCTCCGCTGTATCGACGCTGTGTCCCGCTGGGTCCCGATGTGACCTCGCTGTGTTCCCCGCTGTGTCCAGCTGTTACCCCCACTTTGTCCTCCACTGTGTCCTCGCTCTGACCCCCGCTGTGTCCCTCTGTGTCCCGCTCTGTCCCGCTGTGTCCCGCTGCGTCCCCGCTGTGTCCCGCTGTGTCCCGCTTTGTCCCACACTG
>NW_012295287.1:0-5257 GCF_000151885.1 Dipodomys ordii
GTGTCCCGCTGTGTCCCGCTGTGTCCCGCTGTGTCCCCGCTGTGTCCCGCTGTGTCCCGCTGTGTCCCCGCTGTGTCCCGATGTGTACCGCTGTGTCTGCCTCTGTGTCCCTCGCTGTGTCCTGCTGTGTCCCCCGCTGTGTCCGGTTGTGTTTCCTGCTGTGTCCCGCTGTGTCCCGCTGTGTCCCCGCTGTGTCCCGCTGTGTCCCGCTGTGTCCCCGCTGTGTCCCGATGTGTACCGCTGTGTCTGCCTCTGTGTACCCTGCTGTGTCCTGCTGTGTCCTCGCTGTGTCCCCCGCTGTTTCCCGCTGTGTCCCCCGCTGTGTCCCCCACTGTGTCCTTTAATGTGTCCCCAGCTGAGTCCCGCTGTGTCCCCCGCTGTTTACCACTGTGTCCCCCACTGTGTCCCCCGCTTTGTCCCCGCTCTGTCCCCTCTCTGTCCCTCTGTGTCCCGCTGTGTCCATCTGTGTCCCCGCTGTTTCCCACTGTGACCCACGCGCTGTCCTGCTGTGTCCCCATTGTCCACCGGTGTGTCCCCTCTGTCCCCTGCTGTGTCCCCGCTGTGTCCCGATGTCGTCCCGCTGTGTCGCCGCTTTGTCACTGCTGTGTCTCGCTGTGTCCCGCTGTGTCCCTGCTGTGTCCCACTCTGTCCCCACTGTGTCCCGCTTTATCCCTCTGTGTCCCCCATTGTGTCCCTCTGTGTGCCCCCTTTGTTCCCCTCTGTGTCCTGCTGTGTCCCTTGCTGTGTCCCCGCTGTGTCCCACTGTGTCCCCGCTGTGTAACGCTGGGTCCCCCTTTGTGTCCCGCTGTGTCCCCCGCTGTGTCCCCGCTGTGTCCCGCTGTGTCCCCCTGTGTCCCGCTGTGTCCCCTTCTGTGTCCCGCTGCTGTGTCCCGCTGTGTCCCGCTGTGGCCTTGCTGAGTCCCCCGCTGTGTCCCTCTGTGTCCCGCTTTGTCCTCGTTGGGGTCCCCTGCTATCCCCTGCTATATACCGCTATGTTCCTCGCTCTCTCCCGCTGTTTCCCCGCTGTGTCTCGCTGTGTCCCACGCTATATCCTGCTCTGTCCCCCGCTGTGTCCCGCTGTGTCCCTGCTGTATCCCCGATGTGTCCCACTGTGTACCCCGCTGTGTCCCGCAGTGTTCCGCTGTATCCCCCGCTGTGTTCCCCTCTGTGTCCTGCTGTGTCCGGCTGTGTCCCGCTGTGTACTCGCTGTGTCCCCGCTGTGTTACCCACTGTGTCCTTTAATGTGTCCCCAGCTGAGTCCCGCTGTGTCCCCCGCTGTTTACCGCTGTGTCCCCAACTGTGTCCCCCGCTTTGTCCCCGCTCTGTCCCCTCTCTGTCCCTCTGTGTTCCGCTGTGTCCGTGTCCCCGCTGTTTCCCACTGTGACCCATGCGCTGTCCTGCTGTGTCCCCGTTGTCCACCGGTGTGTCCCCTCTGTCCCCTGCTGTGTCCCCGCTGTGTCCCGATGTCGTCCCGCTGTGTCGCCGCTTTGTCACTGCTGTGTCTCGCTGTGTCCCGCTGTGTCGCTGCTGTGTCCCCGCTGTGTCCCACTGTGTCCTCGCAGTGTCCCCGCTGTGTCGCGCTGTGTCCGGCTGTGTCCCGCTGTGTTCTGCTGTGTCCGCCTCTGTGTCCCCGGCTGTGTCCCGCTGTGTCCCTGCTGTGTTCCCGCTGGGTCCGTTGTGTCTCGCTGTGTCCCCGCTGTGTCCCGCTGTGTCCCTGGTGTGTCCTCGCTGTGTAACCGCTAAGCCCCTCTGTGTCCCCGCAGTGTCCCACTGTGTCCCCCGCTGTTTCCCCGCTGTGTCCCCGCTGTGTCCTCCTGTGTCCCGCTGTGTCCTCGTTGTGTCCTTCTGTATCCTGCTGTGTCCCCCATGTGTCCCCCACTATTTCCCCGCTGTGACTTGCTGTGTCCATGCTGTGTCCCCCACTGTGTCTCGCTGTGTCCCGCTGTGTCCTGCTGTGTCCCCGCTGTGTCTCCGCTGGGTTCCGCTGTGTCTCTCTGTGTCCCTGCTGTGTCCCCGCTGTGTCCTGCTGTGTCCCCGCTTTGTCCCGCTGTGTCCCGCTGTGTCACCGCTGTGTCCCGATGTGTACCGCTGTGTCTGCCTCTGTGTATCCCGCTGTGTCCTGCTGTGTCTCCCGCTGTGTCCTGCTGTGTCCTCGCTGTGTCCCCCACTGTTTTGCGCTGTTTTCCCCGCTGTGTCACCCGCTGTGTCCTTTGATGTGACCCCAGCTGAGTCCCGCTGTGTCCCCCGCTGTTTACCGCTGTGTCCCCCACTGTGTCCCCCGCTTTGTCCCCGCTGTGTCCCCGCTGTGTCCCGCTGTGTCCCGCTGTGTCCCTCTGTGTCGCCCCCTGTGTCCCTCTGTGTCCCCACTGTTTCCCACTGTGACCCCCGCGCTGTCCTGCTGTGTCTCCGTTGTCCACCGGTGTGTCCCCTCTGTCCCCTGCTGTGTCCCTCTGTGTCCAGCTGTGTCCCGATGTGTCGCCGCTTTGTCACTGCTGTGTCTCGATGTGTCCCGCTGTGTCCACGTTGTGTCCCGCTCTGTCCCAGGCTGTGTCCCGCTGTGTCCCCCGCTGTGTTCCGCTGTGTCGCTGCTGTGTCCCTCTGTGTCACAGCTGTGTCCCCGGTGTGTCCCGCTGTGTCCCCGCTGTGTCCCCGCTGTGTCCCACGCTGTGTCCCCGCTGTGTCCCACTCTGTCCCCGCTGTGTCCGTGCTGTATCCCCCTCTGTGTCCCGCCTGTGTCCCACTCTGTCCCCACTGTGTCCCGCTTTGTCCTGCTGTGTCCTCCGCTGTGTCCCGCTGTGTCCCCCTTGTGTCCGGTTGTGTTTCTCGCTGTGTCCTGCTTTGTACCCCCTGTGTCCCGCTGTGTACCGATGTGTCCCCGCTGTGTCCCCGTTGTGTCTCCCTGCTGTCCCCCGCTGTGTCCCCACTCTGTTCCGCTGTGTCCCCGCTGTGTCCCCGCAGTTTCCCTGCTGTCCCCCGCTGTGTCCCCTCTGTGTCCCGCTGTGTCCCGCTGTGTCCTTGCTGTGTCCCCGCTTTTTCCCGCTGTGTCCTGCTGTGTCCGGCTGTGTCCCTGCTGTCCCCCGCTGTGTATCCTGCTGTGTCCCCGCTGTGTCCAGCTGTGTCCCGTTTTGTCCCGCTGTGTCCCCGCTTTGTCCCACGCTTTGTCCCTGTTGTGTCCCCCGCTGTGTCCCGCTGTGTCCCCTACTGTGTCCCCCGCTGTGTCCCGCTGTGTTCCGTTGTGTCCTTGCTGTGTCCCCGCTGTGTCCTGCAGTATCCCTGTGTGTCCTTGCTGTTCCCCGCTGTGTGCCCTGCTGTGTTCCCCGCTGTGTCTCGCTGTGTCCCCGCTGTGTCCCAGCTGTGTCCCGCTGTGTCACGCTGTGTCCCCGCTGTGTCGCCTCTGTGTCCCGCTGTGTCCCTGGTGTGTCCTCACTGTGTAACCGCTAAGCCCCTCTGTGTCCCCGCAGTGTCCCACTGTGTCCCCCGCTGTTTCCCCGCTGTGTCCCCGCTGTGTCCTCCTGTGTCCCGCTGTGTCCTCGCTGTGTCCTTCTGTATCCTGCTGTGTCCCCCGCTGTGTCCCCCACTATTTCCCCGCTGTGACTTTCTGTGTCCATGCTGTGTGCCCCGCTGTGTCCCGCTGTGTCCCGCTGTGTCCCCCGCTGTGTTCCCCGCTGTGTTCCACTGTGTCCTCGCTGTGTCCCCGCTGTGTCCCGCTCTGTCGCGCTGTGTCCCGCTGTGTTCTGCTGTGTCTGCCTCTGTGTCCCCCGCTGTGTCCCGCTGTGTCCCTGCTGGGTCCCTGCTGGGTCCCGCTGTGACTCGATGTGTCCCAGCTGTGCCCCGGCTGTGTCCCGCTGTGTCTCCCGCTGTGTCCTGCTGTGTCCTCGCTGTGTCCCCCGCTGTTTCCCGCTGTGTCACCCGCTGTGTCCTTTGATGTGTCCCCAGCTGAGTTCCGCTGTGTCCCCCGCTGTTTACCGCTGTGTCCCCCACTGTGTCCCCCGCTTTGTCCCCGCTGTGTCCCCGCTGTGTCCGGCTGTGTCCCGCAGTGTCCCTCTGTGTCGCCCCCTGTGTCCCCCTCTGTCTCTGCTGTTTCCCACTCTGACCCCCGCGCTGTCCTGCTGTGTCCCCGTTGTCCACCGGTGTGTCCCCTCTGTCCCCCGCTGTGTCCCTGCAGTGTACCACCTTGTCCCCCACTGTTTCCCAGATGTGTCCCGCTGTGTCCTCGCTGTGTCCAACGTTGTGTCCCACTGTGTCCCCCTCTGTATCCCCCCACTGTGTCCCGCTGTGTCCCCCACTGTGTCCCCCAATATTTCCCCGCTGTGACTTGCTGTGTCCATGCTGTGTCCCCCGCTGTGTCCCGCTGTGTCCCGCTGTGTCCCCCGCTGTGTCCCCGCTGTGTCCCACTGTGTCCTCGCTGTGTCCCCGCTGTGTCCCGCTGTGTCGCGCTGTGTCCCGCTGTGTTCTGCTGTGTCCGCCTCTGTGTCCCCGGCTGTGTCCCGCTGTGACCCCGCTGTGTCACCACTGGGTCCCGCGGTGTCTCGCTGTGTCCCCGCTGTGTCCCCGCTGAGTCCCCGCTGAGTCCCCGCTGTGTCCCCGCTGTGTCCTCCTGTGTCCCGCTGTGTCCTCGCTGTGTCTCACTGTGTCCCAGCTTTGTCTCCTCTGTGTCCAGCTGTGTCCCTTGTTTGTCCTTGCTGTGTAACCGCTGAGTCCCTCTGTGTCCCCGCTGTGTCCCACTGTGTCACCCGCTGTGTCTCCGCTGTGTCCCCGCTGTGTCCCCGCTGTGTCCTGCTGTGTCCCCGCTGTGTCCCGCTGTGTCCCGCTGTGTCCCCGCTGTGTCCCGATGTGTACCGCTGTGTCTGCCTCTGTGTACCCCGCTGTGTCCTGCTGTGTCCCCCCCCGTGTCCTGCTGTGTCCTCGCTGTGTCCCTCGCTGTTTCCCGCTGTTTCCTTCGCTGTGTCACCCACTGTGTCCTTTGATGTGTCCCCAGCTGAGTCCCACTGTTTCCCCCGCTGTTTACCGCTGTGTCCCCCAGTGTGTCCCCCGCTTTGTCCCCGCTGTGTACCCGCTCTGTCCCGCTCTGTCCCGCTGTGTCCCTCTGTGTCGCCCCCTGTTTCCCCCTGTGTCCCCTCTGTTTCCCACTGTGACCCCCGCTCTGTCCTGCTGTGTCCCCTTTGTCCCCCGCTGTGTCCCCGCTGTGTCCCGCTGTGTCCCGATGTGTCCCGCTGTGTCGCCACTTTGTCACTGCTGTATCTCGCTGTGTCCTCGC
>NW_012295288.1:0-5257 GCF_000151885.1 Dipodomys ordii
GCTGTCCCACTTTGAGTCTCCCGCTGTGTCCCTCTCTGTCCCTGCTGTCCCCCGCTGTGTCTCCCGCTGTATCCCGCTGTGTCCCTCTGTGTCGCCCGCTTTTCCCGCTGTGCCCCTGCAGTGTCCCCGCTGTGTCACACTGTGTCACACTGTGTCCCGTGTTGTCTGCTTTGGCCCCCGCTGTGACCTCGCTGTGTTTCTCTCTGTGTCACGCTGTGTACCCTTCTGTGTCCCCCGCTGTGTCCCGCTGTGTACCCCGCTGTGTCCAGCTGGGTCCTCTCTTTGTCCCTCGCTGTCTCCTGCTTTGTCCCACGCTGTGTCCCGCTGTGACCCGCTGTGTCCTCGCTGTGTCCCCTGCTGTGTCCCGCTGTGTTCCCCGCTGTGACACGCTGTGTCCCGCTGTGTCCCCCACTGTGTCCCTGCTGTCTCCCCGCTGTGTCCCACTGTGTCCCGCTGTGTCCCGCTGTGCCCCCACTGTGTCCCGTTGTGTCCACAGTGTGTACCACGCTATGTAACGCTGCCTCCCCGCTGTATCGACGCTGTGTCCCGTTGTGTCCCACTGTGTCCTCGCTGTGTTCCCCAGTGTCTCGCTGTGTCCCCTGCTGTGTCCCCCGCTGTGTCCTCGCTGTGTCCCCTGTTGTGTCCCGCTGTGTCCTCACTGGGTAGCCCACTGTGTCCCGCTGTGTCCCCCGCTGTCCCCCGCTGTGTCCCGCTGTGTCCCCCGCTTTATCTTGCTGTGTCCCGCAGTGTCCCCGTTGTGTCCCGCTGTGTAACACTGTGTCCCGTGGTGTCCCATTTTGTCCCACGCTGTGTCCCCAGCTGCGTCCACTCTGTGTCGCCGCTGTGTCCCCTCCTTGTCCTCTGCTGTTCCCCGCTGTGTCCCCCGCTGTGTTCCCCACTGTGACCCGCTGTGTCCCGCTGTGTCCCCCGCTGTGTCCCCACTGTGTGCCCCCTGTGTCCCACTGTGTACCCCGCTGTGTCCAGCTGTGTTCCCGCTGTGTCCCGCTGTGACCCGCTGTGTTCCTAGCTGTGTCCCGCTGTGTACCCCTCTGTGTCCCCCTCTGTGTCCCGCTGTGTTCCCCGCTGTGTCCCGCTGTGTCCCGCTGTGTCCCCCGCTGTGTCCCTGCTGTGTCCCCGCTCTGTCCTGCTGTATACTGCTGTGTCCCCCGCTGAGTCCCGCTGTGTCCCCGCTGTGTCCCGCTGTGTTCCCCATGTGTCCCCCGCTGTGTCCCACTGTGTCCCACTGTGTCCCCCACTGTTTCCCCCGCTGTGTCCGGCTGTGTCCCCCGCTGTGTCCCGCTGTGTCCACTGCTGTGTCCCCGCTGTGTCCCGCTTTTCCCCGGCTGTGTCCCGCTGTGTCCTCAGTGTGTCCCCCGCTGTATCCCGCTGTGTCCTCGCTGTGTCCCCAGCTGTGTCCCGCTGTGTCCCCCGCTTTGTCCCGCTGTGTCCCACTGTGTCCCCACTGTGTCCCGCTGTGTCCCCGGTGTGCCCGCTGTGTCCCGCTGTGTACCCCGCTGTGTCCAGCTATGTCACCGCTGTGTCCCGCTGTGGCCCATCTCTGTCTCCGCTGTCCCCCGCTGTGTCCCCCGCTGTGTGCCACTGTGTTCCGCTATGTCCCCCGCTTTGTCCTGCTGTGTCCCCGCAGTGTCCCCGCTGTGTCCCGCTGTGTCACACTGTGTCCCACTTTGTCCCCCGCTGTGTCCCCCGCTGTGTCCCCCGCTATGTCCTCGCTGAGTCCCCTGCTGTGTCCCGCTGTGTCCCCCGCTGTGTCCCGCTGTGTCCGACTGTGTCCGACTGTGTCCCGCTCTGTCCCCGCTGTGTCCTGCTGTGTCCCCTCTGTGTGCTCGCTGTGTCCCGCTGTGTACCCCGCTGTGTCCAGCTGTGTAACCGCTGTGTCCCGCTGTGGCCCTTCTCTGTCTCCGCTGTGTCCCGCTGTGTCCCCCGCTTTGTCCCGCTGTGTCCCACGCTTTGTCATGCTGTGTCCCCGCATTCTCCCGCTGTGTCCCACTGTGTCACACTGTGTCCCGTGGTGTCCCCGCTGTGTCCCGCTGTGTCCCGCTGCTTCCCCCGCTGTGTCCCCCGCTATGTCCTGCTGTGTCCCCCACTGTGTCCCGCTCTGTCCTTGCTGTGTCCCCCGCTGTGTCCCCTGCTGAGTACCCGCTGTGTCACCGCTGTGTCCCGCTGTTTCGTCGCTGTGACCCCTGCTGTCTCCGTCTCTGTCCCCCGCTGTGTCTCACGCTTTGTCCCTGCTGTGTCCCACTGTGTCCCGCTGAGTCCGGCTGTGCCCCCACTGTGTCCCGATGTGTCCACAGCTATGTACCACACCTTGTAACGCTGTGTCCCCGCTGTATCGACTCTGTGTCCCGCTGTGTCCCGCTGTGACCTCGATCTGTTCCCCCCTAGGTCCCGCTGTGTCCCCCGCTGTGTCCCCCGCTGTGTCCTCGCTGTGTCCCCTGCTGTGTCCCGCTGTGTCTTCACTGGGTCCACCACTGTGTCCCGCTGTGTCCCCCGCTGTGTCGCGCTGTGTCTGGCTGTGTCCCGCTCTGTCCCCGCTGTGTCCCTCTGTGTCCCCGCTTTGTGCCTGCTGTGTCCTGCTGTGTTTCCCGCTTTGTCCCACTGTGTCCCATTGTGTCCCTGCTGTGTCCCGCTGTGTCCCGCTGTGTCCCCGCTGTGTGCCCGCTGTGTCCCGCTGTGTACCCCGCTGTGTCCAGCTGTGTCACCGCTGTGTCTCACTGTGGCCACTCTCTGTCTCCACTGTCCCCCGCTGTGTGCCCCGCTGTGGCCCGCTGTGGCCCGCTGTGTCCCCCGCTTTGTCCTGCTGTGTCCCGCAGTGTCGCCGCTGTGTCCCGCTGTGTAACACTGTGTCCCATGGTGTCCCACTTTTTCCCACAATGTGTAACCCGCTGAGTACCCTCTATGTCGCCGCTGTGTCCCACTGTGTCCTCGCTGTGTCCCCCGCTGTGTCCCGCTGTGTCTTCCCTGTGTCCCCCGCTGTGTCCCGCTGTGTCCTCGCTGTGTTCCCCGCTGTGTCCAGCTGTTTCCCCCACTGTGTCCCCCACTGTGTCCTCGCTGTGTCCCCCGCTGTGTCCCGCTGTGTCCCGCTGTGTCCTGTGGTGTCCCGCTTTGTCCCCTGCTATGTCCCCAGCTGAGTGCCCTCTGTGTCCCCGCTGTGTCCCGCTGTGTCCCCCGCTGTGTCCCGCTGTGTCCCCCGCTGTGTCCTGCTGTGTCCCGCTGTGTCCTGCTGGGTCCCGCTGTGTCCCCGCTGTGTCCCCGCTGTGTCCCGCTGTGTCCACCGCTGTGTCCCCACAGGTTCACCGCTGTTTCACGCTGTGTCCCGCTGTGTTCCGTGGTGTCCCGCTTTGTCCCCCGTGTGGCCCCCCCTGAGCCACCTTTGTGTCCCCGCTGTGTCCCGCTGTGTCCTCGCTGTGTCCGCCTCTGTCTCCCACTCTGTCCACCGCTGTGTCTCACGCTTTGTCCCCGCTGGGTCCCGCTGTGTCCCGCTCTGTTCCCCACTGTGTCCCCCGCTGAGTCCTCTATGTGTCGCCGCTGTGTCCCGCTGTGTCCTCGCTGTGTCCCCTGCTATCTCCCGCTTTGTCCACGCTGTGTCACGCTGTGTCCCGCTGTGTCCTCGCTGTGTCCCCAGCTGAGTCAAGCAGAATTCCCGCTGTGTTCCAAGCTGTGTCCCCCTGTGTCCTCGCTGTGTCCCCCGCTGTCTCCCGCTGTGTACCCCGCTGTGTCCAGCAGTGTCCCGCTGTGTCCCCGCTGTGTCCCCAGCTGAGTCCCGCTGTGTCCCGCTGTGTACCCCGCTGTGTGCTGCTATGTTCCCGCAGTGTACCCGCTGTGTCCCGCTGTGTCCCGCTGTGCCCGTGCTGTGTCCCCAGCTGTGTACCCCACTTTGTCCGGCTGTGTCCCTGCTGTATCGACGCTGGGTCCCGCTGGGTCCCGCTGTGTCCTCCCTTTGTCCAACGCTGTGTCCCGCTGTGTCTACTGCTGTGTCCCCGCTGTATCCCGCTGTGTCCAGCTGGGTCCCTGCTGTATCCACACTGGGTCCCGTGGGGTCCTGCTCTGACATCCCTGTGTCCCCCGCTGTGTCCCGCTCTGTCCCCCGCTGTGTCTCTGCTGTGTCCCTGCTGTGTCCCGCTTTGTCCCGCTGTGTACTGCTGTGTCCCCCGCTGAATCCCGCTGTGTCCCAATGTTTCCCAATGTGTCCTCACTCTGTCCCCCGCTGTATCCCGCTGTGTCCTCCCTGTGTCCCCCGCTGTGTCCCGCTGTGTCCCGCTGTGTCCCCCGCTGTGTTCCCCGCTATGTCCCGCTGAGTCCCGCTTTGTCCTGCTGTGTCCTTGCTGTGTCCCACACTGTGTTCCGCTGTGTCCCCCGCTGTCTCCCGCTGTGTCCCGCTGTGTCCTGCTGTGTCCCGCTGTGCCCCCGCTGTGTCCCGCTGTGTCACCCGCAGTGTCCTGCTGTGTCCCACTGTGTCCCTGCTGTGACCCTCTCTGTCCCCGCTGTATTGACGCTGTGTCCCGGTGTGTCCCGCTGTGTCCCATCTCTGTCTCAGCTGTACCCCGCTGTGTCCCCCGCTGTGTCCGCTGTGTCCCGCTATGTCCCCCGCTTTGTCCTGCTGTGTCTCCGCAGTGTCCCCGCTGTGTACCGCTGTGTCACACTGTGTCCCGTGGTGTCCCACTTTGTCCCCCGCTGTGTCCCCCGCTGTGTCCCCCGCTGAGTCCCCTCTGTTTCGACGCTGTGTCCCGCTGTTTCCCGCTGTGTCCTCGCTGTGTTCCCCGCTGTGTCCCGCTGTGTCCCCCGTTGTGTCCACCGCTGTGTCCTCGCTGTGTCACCCGCTGTGTCCCGCTGTGTCCTCGCTGTGTCCCCCGCTGTGTCCAGCTGTGTCCCCTGCTGTGTCCCGTTGTGTCCGACTGTGTCCCGCTCTGTCCCCACTGTGTCCCGCTTTGTCCCGCTGTGTCCCCGCTGTGTGCCCGCTGTGTCCCGCTGTGTACCCCGTTGTGTCCAGCTGTGTCCTTTTGTGTCACACTGTTTCCCTCTGTGTCCCTGCTGTGTCCCTCTGTGTACCCTGCTGTGTCCAGCTTTGTCCCCGCTGTGTCTCGATGTGTCCCATGCTCTATCCCACAGTGTGTCCCGCAGTGTCCCCCGCTGCTTCCCGCTGTGTCCCCCGCTGTCTCCCACTTTGTCCCACGCTGTGTCCTGCTCTATCCCGCGGTGTCCTCGCTCTGTCCCCCGCTGTGTCCCGCTGTGTCCCCGC
>NW_012295289.1:0-2784 GCF_000151885.1 Dipodomys ordii
CCCCACTGTGTTCCGCTGTGTCACCCGCTGTGTCCCTCTGTGTTCCCCGCTGTGTCCTGCTGTGTCCCCGAAGGGTCACCGCTGTTTCGCGCTGTGTCCCGCTGTGTTCCGTGGTGTCCCGCTTTGTCTCCCACTGTGTCCCCAGCTGAGTCCCCGCTGTGTCCCCGCTGTGTCCCGCTGTGTCCTCAATGTGTCCCCCGCTGTCTCCCGCTCTGTCCCCCGCTGTCTCACGCTTTATCCCATCTGTGTCCTACTCTGTCCCGCTGTGTCCCGCTGTGTCCACCACTGTGTCCCTTTGTGTCCCCAGCTGTGTAACCCGCTGTGTAACGCTGTGAATCCCGCTGTATCGAGGCTGTGTCCCGCTGTGTCCCGCTGTGTCGTTGCTCTGTTATTCGTGGTGTCCCTCTCTGTCCCCCGCTGTGTCCCCCCTCTGTCCTACTCTGTCCCCCGCTGTGTCCGGTTGTGTCCCGCTGTGTCCCCCGCTGTGCCCCTGCTGTGTCCCCGCTGTGTCACGCTGTGTCCTGCTGTGTCCCGTTGTGTCCCGCTGTAACCCTGCTGAGTCCCCCAGTGTCCCCGCTGTGTCCTGCTGTGTCGTCGCTCTGTCCTCCGCTGTGTCCCGCTGTATCCTCTGCTGTGTCCCGCTGTGTCAGTCTGTGTCCCGCTGTATCCCGCTGTGACACCGCTGAGTCCCCGCTGTGTCCTCGCTGTGTCCCCCGCTGTGTCCCGCCGTGTCCTCGCTGGGTCCCCCGCTGTGTCCCGCTGTGTCCCGCTCTGTCCCTGCTGTGTCCCGCTGTGTCCCGCTGTGTCCCCGCTTTGTGCTGCTGTGTCCGGCTGTGTACTCCTTTGTGTCGGGCTGTGTCACTGCTGTGTCTCGCTGTGTCCCCTCTCTGTCTCCGCTGTCCCCCGCTTTGTCCCCCACTGTGTCCCGCTGTGTCCCGCTGTGTCCCCCGCTTTGTTGCGCTGTGTCCCCGCAATGTCCCCGCTGTGTCCTGTTGTGTCCTCGCTGTTTCCCCCACTGTGTCCCGTTGTGTTGACAGCTGTGTACCCTGCTATGTTTCGCTGTGTCCCCGCTGTATCGACGCTGTGTCCCGCTGGGTCCTGCTGTGTCCTCCCTGTGTTCCCCGCTGTGTCCAGCTGTGTCTCCGCTGTGTTCCCGCTGTGTTCCGCTGTGTACTCTGTTGTGTCCAGCTGTGTCACCTCTGCGTCCCGCTGTGTCCTCGCTGTGTCCCCCGCTGTGTTCTGCTGTGTCCTCGCTGTGTCCCCTGCTGTGTCCGGATGTGTCCACAGCTGTGTACCCCGCTGTGTCCCGCTGTGTGCCCGCTGTATCGACGATGTGTCCCTCTGTGTCCCTCTGTGTCCTCGCTGTGTCCCCCGCTGTGTCCCGCTGTGTCCCGCTGTGTCCGCACTGTGTCCCAAGCTGTGTCCCGCTGTGTCCCACAATGTCCCCCGCTTTGTCGCGCTGTGTACCCGCAGTGTCCCCGCTGTGTCCTGTTGTGTCCTCGCTGTGTCTCCCATTGTGTCCAGTTGTGTCCACAGCTGTGTACCCCGCTGTGTCCCGCTGTGTCCCCACTGTATCGACGCTGTGTCCCGCTGGGTCCCGCTGTGTCCTCTCTGTGTTCCCCGCTGTGTCCCGCTGTGTCCCCGCTGTGTCCCGCTGTGTCGTCGCTCTGTCCCCCGCTGTGTCCCGCTGTGTTCTCCGCTGTGTCCCGCTGTGTCCCGCTGTGTCCCGCTGTATACCTCTGTGTCCCTGCTTTGCGCCCGCTGTGTCCCGCTGCGTCCCCCGCTGAGTCCCGCTGTGTCCCCGCTGTGTCCCAATGTGTCCTCGCTGTGTCCCCCGCTGTGTCCCGCTGTATCTCTGCTGTGTCCCCCGCTGTGTCCCCCACTGTGTCCCGCTGTGTGCCCCACTGTGTCCCGCTGTGTCCCCTGCTCTGTCCCGCTATGTCCTGCTGTGTCCCCCGCTGTGTCCCGCTGTGTCCCCGCAGGCTCATTGCTGTTTCCTGCTGTGTTTCGCTGTGTTCCGTGGTGTCCCGCTTTGTCCCCCGCTGTGTCCCTTGCTGAGTACTCGCTGTGTCCCCGCTGTGTCCCACTGTCTCCGTGCTGTGTCTCCCGCTGTCTCCCGCTCTGTCCCCCGCTGTGTCTAACGCTTTGTCCCCGCTTTGTCCCACTGTGTTCCGCTATGTCCCGCTGTGCCCCCACTATGTCCCGTTGTGTCCACAGCTGTGTACCACGCTGTGTAACGCTGTGTACCCGCTGTATCGACGCTGTGTCCCGCTGTGTCCCCCGCTGTGTCCCCCACTGTGTCCTTGCTGTGTTCCCCGCTGTGTCCCGCTGTGTACCCGCTGTGTCCCCCGCTGTGTCCCCCACTGTGTCCCGCTGTGTCCCGCTGTGTCCCTGCTGTGTCCGCTGTGTCCCCGCTGTGTGCCCGCTGTGTCCTGCTTTGTAGCCCGTTGTGTTCAGCTGTGTCACCGCTGTGTCCCCTCTCTGTCTCCGCTGTCTCCCTCTGTGTCCTCCATTGTGTCCCGCTGTGTCCCGCTGTGTCCCCCGCTTTGTCCCGCTGTGTCTCCCGCTTTGTCCCACTGTGTCCCCCGCTGTGTCCCCCGCTGTGTCCCGCTGTGTCCCCCGATGTGTCCCGCTGTGTCCTTGTTGTGTCCCCCGCTGTGTCCCGCTGTGTCCTCGCTGTGTCCCCAGCTGTGTCCCGCTGTGTCCCCCGCTGTGTCCCGCTGTGTCCTCGCTGTGTCCCGAGCTGTGTCCCTCTGTGTAGCCCGCTGTTCCAGCTTGTGAGAA
>NW_012295290.1:0-2308 GCF_000151885.1 Dipodomys ordii
TTTCAAGGGGTTAATCAATAGTGATTACGTCAGTATTTAGTTTTGGGTTACCTTCAGTATAACAGCGGGACCCCAGCGGGACACAGCAGGGACAGAGCTGGGGGACACAGCGTTACTCAGAGGTGGATCACAGGGTTGGTACACAATGTGAACTTAGCTGGGGATCTCAGCGTGGAACACAGTCGGTGTCACAGGTGGGTCATAGCGTGGTATTCATTTAGGATACAATAGGATACATCGTGTGACATAGTTGAGGACATATCGGAACACAGCATGTGTCGCAGCGATGTCATATCTGGAAACAGCGGTTCACAGATGGGATACAGCAGTAGAAATAGCGGGACACATGGGGGACACAGGGGGACACAGCGGGGGACCCAGAGAGGACCCAGCGTGATCCTGCGGTACACAGCGTCGATAGAGCTGGGGACACAACGGGACACAGCAGGGGACACAGCGAGGTCACAGCGGGACACAGCGGGACACAGTGGGGACACAGCAGGGACACAGCAGGGACACAACGAGGGACACAGCGGGACACAGCGGGACCCAGCGGGACACAGTGGGGACACAGCGGGGACACAGCGGGGCACAGCGGGGGACACAGCTGCGGACACAAAGGGACACATCGGGGGACACAGCAAGGACACAGTGGAACACAGCGTGGGACACAGCGAAGACACAGTGAAGACACAGCGAAGACACAGCGGGACACAGCGGGACACAGCAGGGACACAGCAGTAGACACAGCAGTAGACACAGCGGGACACAGCGGGGGACACAGCGGGACACTAGCGGGGACACTGCGGGAACATAGCAGGACACAGCAGCGTACACAGCAGGACACATAGGGACACAGCGGGGGACAAAGCGGGAACACAGCGGAACACAGCGTGGGACAAAGCGGGAGACAGCTGGGGACACAGCGAGGACACAGCGAGACACAGCGGGACACAGAGTCGATACAGCGGGGACACAGCGAGACACAGCGGGTTACACAGCTGGGTACACATAGGGACATATCGGGGGATACAGAGAGGACACAGCGGAACACAGCGTGGGACACAGCGAGGACACAGCGGGACCCAGCGGGACACAGCGTCGATACAGCGGGGACACAGCGGGACCCAGCGGGACACAGTGGGGGACACAGTGAGACACAGCAGGGGACACAAGGAGGACACAGTGGGACACAGCGGGGGACACAGCGAGGACACAGCGGGACACAGCAGTAGACACAGGGGGACACAGCGGGGGACACAGCGGGACTCAGCGGGGGAAACAGCAGTACACAGCTGGACACAGCGGGACACAGTGGGACACAGCGGGGGACAATGCGAGACACAGAGGGGGACACAGAGGGGTACACAGGGGGACACAGCGGGGTACACAGCTGGGGACACAAAGGGACACATCGGGGGAGACAGTGAGGACACAGCGGAACACAGCGTGGGACACAGCGAGGACACAGCTGGTCATAGCGGGACACAGCGGGACACAGCAGGGACACAGCAGTAGACCCAGCGGGACACAGCGGGGGACACAGCGGGACTCAGCGGGGGACACAGCAGTACACAGCTGGACACAGCGGGACACAGCGGGACACAGCGGGGACAAAGCGTGAGACACAGCATGGGACAGTGTGGAAGACAGCAGGGGACACAGCGAGGACACAGCGGGACACAGCGGGGACACAGCGGGGACTCAGCGGGGGACACAGCGGTGGACAAAGGGGTACACCCAGGGACACAGTGTGACACAGCGGGACAAAGCGGAGTACAAAGCCAGGGACACAACGGGAAACAGCGGGGGACACAGCGGGACACAGCGGGGACAAAGTGGGGGACATAGCGGGGGACACAGAGGGACACCACGGAACAGAGCGGGACACAGCGGGAAACAGCGGTGACCCTGCGGGGACACAGAGAGACACAGCGGGGGACAAAGCGGGACACAGCGGGGGACACAGCGAAACACAGAGGGGACAGAGCGTGGGACACAGCGAGACACAGCAGGGACCAACCAGGACAAAGCAGGGTACACAGTGGGACACATCGCGGACACAACGGGGACACAGCGGGCCACAGCGGGTCCTAGCAGGGACACAACGGGACACAGCGGGACACAGCGGGGACACAGCGATGACACAGCGGGACAGAGCGGGGGAAACAGCGAGGAAACAGCGGGACATAGCGGGGAAACAGCGGGACACAATGGGACACAGCAGTGGACACAGCGGGACACAGCGGGGGACACAGCGGGGGACACAGCGGGACACAGCCGGACACAGTGGGGGACACAAGTGGGA
>NW_012295291.1:0-2947 GCF_000151885.1 Dipodomys ordii
GACCCAGCGGGACACAGCGGGGGACACAGCGGGACACAGCGAGGGACAAAGCGAGGACAAAGCGGGACCCAGCGGGACACAGCGTCGATACAGCGGTGACACAGCGAGGACACAGCGGGACACAGCGGGACACGGCGGGACACAGCAGGGACACAGCATTAGACACAGCGGGACTCAGCGGGGGCCACAGCAGTACACAGCGGGACACAGCGGGACACAGCGGGGGATACAGCGGGACACAGTAGAGGACAGAGCGGGGACACAGCGGGACACAGCAGGTCACAGCAGGGACACAGCGGGACATAGCGGGACACAGCGTGGGACACAGCGGGACACTGCGGGGGACACAGCGAGGACACAGGGGAAACAGTGGTGACCCAGCAGGGATACAGCGGGACACAGCCGAGGACACAATGGGACACAGCGGGACACAGCGGGACACAGCAGGGACACAGCATTAGACACAGCGGGACACACCGGGGGACACAGCGGGACACAGCAGGGACACAGCGGGACTCAGCGTGGGCCACAGCAGTACACAGCGGGACACAGCGGGACACAGCTGGGGACACAGCCGGACACAGTGTGGGACACTGGTGGGACACAGCGATACACAGCTGGGATACAGCAGGACTCAGCACGGGAAACAGCAGTACACAGCGGGACACAGCGGGACACAGCAAGACAGAGTGGGGGACACAGAGGGACACCGAGGGGGACACAGAGGGGTACACAATGGGACACAGCGGGGAACACAGCAAGGACACAGCGGGGACACAGGGGGACACAGCGGGTTACACAGCTGGGGACACAAAGGGATACATCGGGGGACACAGCGAGGACACAACGGAACACAGCGTGGGACACAGCGAGGACACAGCTGGAAACAGCGGGACACAGAAGGGACACAGCAGTAGAAATAGCGGGACACAGGGGGGACACAGTGGTACACAGCGGGGGACACAGCGAGGACCCAGGGGGACCCAGCGGGACACAGCGTCGATACAGCGGGGACACAGCGGGACACAGCGGGGTACACAGCTGGGGACACAACGGGACACAGCAGGGGACACAGCAAGGACACAGCGGAACACAGCGTGGGACACAGCGTGGACACAGCTGGACACAGCGGGACTGAGCGTGACACAACAGGGACACAGCAGTAGACCCAGCGGGACACAGCGGGGGACACAGCGGGACACAGCGAGGGACAAAGCGAGGACAAAGCGGGACCCAGCGGGACACAGCGTCGATACAGCGGTGACACAGTGAGGACACAGCGGGACACAGCGGGACACGGCGGGACACAGCAGGGACACAGCATTAGACACAGCGGGACTCAGCGGGGGCCACAGCAATAAACAGCGGGACACAGCGGGACACAGCGGGACACAGTGGAGGACAGAGCGGGGACACAGCGGGACACAGCAGGTCACAGCAGGGACACAGCGGGACATAGCGGGACACAGCGTGGGACACAGTGGGACACTGCGGGGGACACAGCGAGGACACAGGGGAAACAGTGGTGACCCAGCGGGGATACAGCGGGACACAGCCGAGGACACAACGGGACACAGCGGGACACAGCGGGACACAGCAGGGACACAGCATTAGACACAGCGGGACACACCGGGGGACACAGCGGGACACAGCGGGACACAGCGGGGATACAGCGGGACTCAGCGGGGGCCACAGCAGTACACAGCGGGACACAGCGGGACACAGCGGGGGACAGAGCGAGACACAGCGGGACACAGCGGGGACACAGCGGGACTCAGCGTGGGCCACAGCAGTACACAGCGGGACACAGCGGGACACAGCTGGGGACACAGTGGGACACAGCCGGACACAGTGTGGGATACTGTTGGGACACAGCGATACACAGCTGGGATACAGCAGGACTCAGCACGGGAAACAGCAGTACACAGCGGGACACAGCAAGACAGAGTGGGGGACACAGCGGGACACAGAGGGGGACACAGAGGGGTACACAATGGGACACAGCGGGGAACACAGCAAGGACACAGCGGGGACACAGGGGGACACAGCGGGTTACACAGCTGGGGACACAAAGGGATACATCGGGGGACACAGCGAGGACACAGCTGGAAACAGCGGGACACAGAAGGGACACAGCAGTAGAAATAGCTGGACACAGGGGGGACACAGCGGTACACAGCGGGGGACACAGCGAGGACCCAAGGGGACCCAGCAGGACCCAGCGTCGATACAGCGGGGACACAGCGGGACACAGCGGGGTACACAGCTGGGGACACAACGGGACACAGCAGGGGACACAGCGAGGACACAGCGGAACACAGCGTGGGACACAGCGAGGACATAGCGGGGACACAGCAGGGACACAGCAGGGACACAGCAGGGGACATAGTGGGACACAACCGGACACAGCGGGTGACGCAGCAGGACACAGCGGGGAACACAGCGGTGGACACAGCGAGGACACAGTGGAACACAGCGTGGGACACAGCGAGGACACAGCGGGAAGCAGCGGGACACAGCGGGACACAGCAGTGACACAGCAGTAGACACAGAGGGACACATCGGGGGACACAGCGGGACCAAGCGGGGAACACAGGGAGGAAACAGCGTTACACAGCGGGGACACAGCGGGGACTCACCGGAGGACACAGCAGGGGACAACGCGGGACACCACGGGACACAGCGGGACACAGCGGCACACAGCGGGGACACTGCGGGAACATAGCATGACACAGCAGGGTACACAGCGAGACACATAGGGACACAGCGGGGGACAAAGCGGGAACACAGCAGGACACAGCGTGGGACAAAGCGGGAGACAGCGGGGGACACAGCGAGGACACAGCGAGACACAGCGGGACACAGAGTCGATACAGTGGGGACACAGCGGGACACAGCGGGGTACACCGCAGGGGACACAAAGGGACAGAGTGGGGGATACAGCGAT
>NW_012295292.1:0-5255 GCF_000151885.1 Dipodomys ordii
CCTGCTGTGTCCCGCTGTGTCCCACTGTGTCCCGTTGTGTCCCGCTTTTTCCCCCGCTGTGTCCTTGGCTGAGTCTCGCTGTGTCCCCACTGTGTCCTCCCTGTGTCCCCCGCTGTGTCCTGCTCTGTTCCCCACTGAGTCTCCCGTTTTGTCCCCGCTGTGCCCCGCTGTGTGCCGCTGTGTCCCGCTGTGTCCCCCACTGTGTCCCGTTGTGTCAACAGCTGTGTACCCCGCTGTGTCCCGCTGTGCTCCCGCTGTATTGACACTTTGTCCTGCTGGGTCCTGCTGTGTCCTCTCTGTGTTCCCCACTGTGTCCCGCAGTATCCCCCGCTGAGTCCCGCTGTGTCACCGCTGTGTCCCTCTGTGTCCCCGCTCTAGCGATGCTGTGTCCCGCTGGGTCCCGCTGTGTCCTCTCTTTGTTCTCCGCTGGGTCCCGCTGTGTCCCCCGCTGTATCTCTCGCTGTATCCCTCTGTGTCCCCGGCTGGGTCCGGCTGTGGCTTGCTGTGTCCCCCGCTGTGTCCTTGCTGTGTCCCCGCTGTGTCCCGATGTGTCCCGCAGTGTCCCCAGCTGTGTCCTCGCTGTGTCCCCCACTGTGTCACGCTTTGTCCCTGCTGTGTCCCCCGCTGTGTCCCGCTTTGTCCCCGCTGTGTCCTGCTGTGTCCCCCGCTGTGTCCCGCTGTGTCCCGCTGTGTCCCCCGCTGTGTCCCGCTGTGTCCCTGCAGGTTCACCGCTGTTTCACGCTGTGTCCTGCTGTGTCTCGCTGTGTCCCGCTGTGTCTTGCTGTGTCCCCCGCTGTGTCCCGCTGGGTCCTCCCTGTGTCCCCCGCTGTGTCCCGCTGTGTCCCCCGCTGTGCCCTGCAGTGTCCCGCTGTGTCCCGCTGTGTCCTTGCTGTGTCCCACTGTGTCCCCGCTGTGTCCTGCTGTGCCCCGCTGTGTCCCGCTGGGTCCCCAGCTGTGTACCCCGCTGTGTCCCGCTGTGTCCCCGCTGTATCGACGCTGTGTCCCGCTTGGTCCCGCTGTGTCCTCGCAGTGTTCCCCGCTGTGTCCCGCTGTTTACCCCTCTGTGTCCCCCGCTGTGTCCCTGCAGGTTCACCGCTGTTTCACGCTGTGTCCTGCTGTGTCTCGCTGTGTCCCGCTGTGTCCTGTTGTGTCCCCCGCTGTGTCCCGCTGGGTCCTCCCAGTGTCCCCGCTGTCCCCCGCTGTGTCCCGCTGGGTCCTCCCAGTGTCCCCCGCTGTGTCCCGCTGTGTCCCCCGCTGTGCCCCGCAGTGTCCCGCTGTGTCCCGCTGTGTCCTTGCTGTGTCCCACTGTGTCCCCGCTGTTTCCCCGCTGGGTCCTGCTGTGTACCGCTGTGTCCCGCTGTGTCCCCAGCTGTGTACCCCGCTGTGTCCCGCTGTGTCCCCGCTGTATCGACGCTGTGTCCCGCTTGGTCCCGCTGTGTCCTCGCAGTGTTCCCCGCTGTGTCCCGCTGTTTACCCCTCTGTGTCACCCGCTGTGTCCCGCTGTGTCCCGCTGTGTACTGCTGTGTCCCCCGCTGAATCCCGCTGTGTCCCCGCTGTGTCCAAATGTGTCCGTGCTGTGTCCCCTGCTGTGTCCCGCTTGGTCCCCCCTGTTTCCCCCGCTGTGTCCCGCTGTGTCCCGCTGTGTTTCCTGCTGTGTCCTCTGCTCTGTCCCACTGTGTCCCACTCTGTGTCCTGCTGTGTCCCGCTGTGTCCCCCCTGTGTCCCCTGCTGTGTCCCGCTGTGTCCACACTGTGTTCCCCGTGTGTCCCGCTGTGTACCCCGCTGTGACCCGCTGTGTCGCGCTGTGTCCCGCTCTTTCTCCGCTGTGTCCCCGCTGTGTGCCCAGTGTGTCCCGCTGTGTACCCCGCTGTGTCTAGCTGTGTCACTGCTGTGTCCCGCTGTGTACTGCTGTGTCCTCCGCTGAGTCCCGCTGTGTACCCGCTGTGTCCCAATGTGTCCTCGCTGTATCCCCCCTGTGTCCAGCTGTGTCCCCCTGTGTCCCCCGCTGTGTCCAGCTGAGTCCCTCTGTGTCCCCTGCTGTGTCCCCCGCTCTGGCCCACTGTGTCCCCCTCTGTGTCCCGCTGTTTCCCGCTGTGTACTGCAGTGTCCCCCGCTGAGTCCCGCTGTGTCCCCGCTGTGTCCCAATGTGTCTTCCCTGTGTCCCCCGCTGTGTCCCCCTCTGTCCCCCGCTGTGTCCCGCTGTGTCAACTGCTGTGTCCACATTGTGTCCCGCTGTTTCCCCCACTGTGTCCTCACTGTGCCCCGCTGTGTCCTCGCTGTGTCCACCGTGTGTCCCACTGTGTGCCCCGCTGTGTCCCCCGTGAGTCCCGCTGTGTACCCCGCTGTGTCCCGCTGTGTCACGCTTTGTCCCGCTCTTTCCCCACTGTGTTCCGCTGTGTCCCGGCTGTGTCCCGGCTGTGTGCCCGCTGTGTAATCTGCTGTGTCTCGCTTTGTACCTGTTGTGTCTCGCTGTGTCCCCCGCTCTGTCCCCCGCTTTGTCCCGACTTGTTCACCTCTGTGTCCCGCTGTGTCCTGCTGTGTCCCTCGCTGTGTCCCGCTGTATCCACGCAGTGTCCCCGCTGTATCGCACTGTGTCCCGCTGTGTTCCGTGTTGTCCCTTTTGTGCCCCTTAGTGTCCCCCACTGTGTCCCCACTGTGTCGCCGCTGTGTCCCGCTGTGTCCTCGCTGTGTCCCCTGCTGTGTCCTGATCTGTTCCCCGCTGTGTCGCCCACTTTGTCCCCACTGTGCCCCTCTGTGTCCCGCTGTGTACCGCTGTGTCGCACTGTGTCCTGCTGTGTCCCCCGCTGAGTCCCGCTGTGTACCCGCTGTGTCCCAATGTGTCCTCGCTGTGTCCCCCGCTGTGTCCCGCTGTGTCCCGCTGTGTCCCTCTGTGGCCCCTGCTGTATCCCCTGCTCTGTCCCACTGTGTCCCTGCTGTGTCCCTACTGTGTCCCCGCTGTGTCCCGCTGTATTCCGCTGTGTCCCCTGCTGTGTCCCGCTTTGTCCCCCCTGTGTCCCCCGCTGTGTCTCCGCTGTTTCCCGCTGTGTCCCGCTGTGTCCTGCTGTGATCCTGCTGAGTCCCGCTGTGTCACCGCTGTGTCTCGCTGTGTCCTCGCTGTGTCCCCTGCTGTGTCCTGCTCTGTTCCCTGCTGTGTCTCCCACTTTGTCCCCATTGTGCTCCGCTGTGTCCCGCTGTGTCCCGATGTGTCCCGCTATGTCCCCCACTGCGTCACGTTGTGTCCACAGCTGTGTATCCCGCTGTGTCCTGCTGTGTCCCCGCTGTATTGATGCTGTGTCCCGCTGGGTCCCGCTGTGTCCTCTCTGTGTACTCCGCTGTGTCCCACTGTGTCCCCCGCTATGTCCCTCGCTGTGTCCCGCTGTGTCCTCCCTGTGTCCCCTGCTGTGTCCTGCTGTGTCCCCCGCTGTGTCCCGCTATGTCCCCTGCTGTGTCACACGCTGTGTCCCTGTTGTGCCCCGCTGTGTCCCGCTGTGTCCCGCTGTGTCCTGCTGTGTCCCCCTCTGAGTCCCGCTGTGTACCCGCTGAGTCCCAATGTGTCCTCGCTGTGTCCCCTGCTGTGTCCCGCTGTGTCCTCGCTGTGTCCCCCGCTGTGTCCCGCTGTGTCCCCCCTGTGGTCCCCGCTGTGTCCCGCTGTGTCCCCCGCTGTGTCTCGCTGTGTCCCCTGCTGTGTCACACGCTGTGTACCTGTTGTGCCCCGCTGTGTCCCGCTGTGTCCCGCTGTGTTTCCTGCTGTGTCCTCTGCTCTGTCCCACTGTGTCACCCGCTGTGTCCCGGCTGTGTCTCCGCTGTGTCCTGCTGTATTCCACTGTGTCCCCCGCTGTGTCCCGCTGTGTCCCCCGCTGTGTCCCGCTGTGTCCACGTTGTCCCCTGGTGGGTCCCCGCTGTCCCCTTCTGTGTCCCCGCTGTACCCGCTGTGTCCCGCTGTGTCCCTCTGTGTTCCCCACTGTGTCACTCTGTATTCTCCGCTGTGTCCCGCTGTGTCCCACGCTGTGTCCCGCTGTGTCCCCTGCTGTGTCCCTGCTGTGTCCCGCTGTGTCCCGCTGTGTCCCGCTGTGACCCTGCTGAGTCCTGCTGTTTCCCCGCTGTGTCCCGCTTTGTCGTTGCTGTGTCCCCCGCTGTGTCCCACTATGTCCCCCGCTGTGTCCCGCTGTGTCCCGCTCTGTCCCTGCTGTGTCCCGCTGTGTCCCCCGCTTTGTCCCCGCTGTGTCCCGCTGTGTCCTCACTGTGTCCCCCGTGTGTCCCGCTGTGTACCCCGCTGTGTCCCTCTGTGTCCCGCTCTGTCCCCACTGTGTCCCGATGTGTCCCGCTGTGTCCCCGCTGTGTGCCCGCTGTGTCCTGCTGTGTACCCCACTGTGTCCAGCGGTGTCACCGCTGTGTCCCGCTCTGTCCTTTCTCTGTCCCCCGCTGTCACCTGCTCTGTCCCCCGCTGTGTCCCGCTGTGTCCCACTATGTCCCCTGCTTTGTCCCGCTGTTTCCCCACAGTGTCCCCGCTGTGTCCTGTTGTGTCACATTGTGTCCCGTGGTGTTCCACTTTGTCCCCTCCTGTGTCCCCCGCTGAGTGCCGCTTTGTCCCCGTTGTGTCCCGCTGTGTCCCCCGCTCTGTCCCCTGCTGTGTTCCGCTGTGTCCACCTCTGTGTCCTGCTGTGTCCTGCTGTGTCACCCGCTGTGTCCCGCTGTATTCCCCTGTATTCCGTGGTGTCCCATTTGTCACCCGCTGTGTCCCCTGCTGAGTCCCCGCTTTGTCCCCGCTGTGACCCCCTGTGTCCCGCTGTGTCCCGCTGTGTCCCGCTATGGCCCCCACTGTGTCCCGTTGTGTCCCCAGCTATGTACCCCGCTGTGTCCCCGCTGAATCGACGCTGTGTCCCACTGGGTCCCGCTGTGTACTGCTGTGTCCCACGCTGAGTCCCGCTGTGTCCCCACTGTGTCCCAATGTGTCCTCACTGTGTCCCCCGCTGTGTCCCGCTCTGTCAACCCTGTGTCCCCCGCTGTGTCCCGCTCTGTCCCTCTGTTTCCCCTGCTGTGTCCCCTGCTCTGTCCCACTGTGTCCCCCGCTGTGTCGCTGCTGTGTCCCCGCTCTGTCCCACTGTGTCCCGCTGTGTCTCCCGCTGATTCCCGCTGTGTCCCAGATGTGTCCCGCTGAGTCCTCGCTGTGTCTCCTGCTGTGTCCTGCTTTGTTCCCCCTGTGTCCCCCGAAAGTGTCCCGCTGTGTCCCCTGCTGTGTCCCCGAGGTGTCCCGC
>NW_012295293.1:0-5254 GCF_000151885.1 Dipodomys ordii
AATCCTTCTCTTTCTCCGTCCTCTCATCTGCTTCTCATGCTGATCTCATCTGCATCGTCTGCTTTTTCTGTTTCTTCATCATCTGCATCAGCATCTGCATCTTCTGCTTCTCCATCTGCTTCTGCTTCTGCTCTTCTACTTCTTCTGTTTCATCTTATTCTGCTTCTCCTACTTCTCCTTCTGCTTCTCCGTCTCATTCTCCTTCTCCTTCAATTTCTCCTTCTTGTGCTTCTCATTCTTCTTCTGCTTCTCCTGCTTCTGCTTCTTCTGTTTCTCCTTCTGCTTCTCCTTCTGCTTCTCTTTCTGCTTCTTATTCTGCTTCTGCTCCTCCTACTCCTAATCCTTCTCTTTCTCCTTCTTCTTCTTCTGCTTCTCGTTCTGCTTCTGCTTCTTCTGCTTGTTCTGTTTCTTCTGCTTCTGCTATTCCAGCTTCTGCTGCTTCTGCTTCTCCTTCTGCTTCAGTTTCTCCTTCTGGTTCTTGGTCTTCTTCTGTTTCTTCTGCTTCTGCTTCTCCTGCTACTGCTTCTTCTGCTTCTCTTTCTGCTTCTCCTTCTGCTTCTCTTCTGCTCCTTCTCCTTCTTCTGTGTCTTCTTCTTCTTCTTCTGCTTCTCCCGCTTCTGCTTCTTCTCCTTCTCCTACTTGTCCTTCTCCTTCTGCTTCTCCTTCTCCTTCTTCTGCTTCTCTTTCTCCTTCTGCTTCTGATTCTTCTGATTCTCCAACTTCTCCTTCTTCTTCTCCATCTGTTTCTGCTTCTCTTTCTGCTTCTGCATCTCCTTCTGCTTCACCTTCTGCTGCTCCTTCTCCTTCTTCTGTTTCTCACTCTGCTTCTGCTTCTTATGCTTCTTCTTTTTCTTCTGGTTCTGCTTCTCCTGCTTCTGCTTCTTATGCTTCTACTGCTTCTTCTTCTTCTTCTTCTTCTTCTTCTTCTTCTTCTTCTTCTTCTACTTCTTCTTCTTCTTCTTCTTCTTCTTCTTCTTCTTCTTCTTCTTCTTCTTCTTCTTCTTCTTCTTCTTCTTCTTCTTCTTCTTCTTCTTCTTCTGCTTCTTCTGCTTCTGCTTCTCTTTCTGCTTCTGCTTCTCCTGCTTGTTTTTCTGCTTCTTCTGCTGCTTCTCCTACTGCTGGTTCTTCTACTTCTTCTTCTGCTTCTCTTTTAGCTTCTCCTTCTGCTTCTGCTCTGCTTCTTCTGTTTCTCCTGCCTGAATTTCCGGTTCTACTTCTTCTGCTGCTTCTCCTTCTGCTTCTGCTTCTACTTCTGCTTCTGTTTCAGCTTTTTCTACTTCTTCTCTTTCGGCTTCTCTTGCTTCTTTTTCTTGTGCTTCTCCTGCTTCTCTTTCTGCTTCTCATTCCGCTTCTCCTTCTCCTTCTGCTTCTCCTCCTTCTCCTTCTCCTTCTCCTACTTCTGCTTCTCCTTCAGCTTCTGCTTCTTCTGTTTCTCCTGCTTCTCCTTATGCATATCCTTCTCCTTGTGCTTGTCCTTATGCTTCTTCTTCTGCTTCTGCTTCTCCTTCTCCTTCTCCTTCTTTTGCTTCTCCTTTTGCTTCTGCTTCTTCCGCTTTTCCTTCTTCTCCTTCTGCTTCTGCTTCTTCTGCTTCTCATTCTTCATCTTCTTCTGCTTCTCTTTCTCCTGCTTCTGCTTCTCCTTCTGATTCTCCTTCTGCTATTTCTTCATCTGCTTTACCAGCTTCACTTTCTGCTTCTCCTTCTGCTTCTCCTTCTGTTTCTCCTTCTCCTTCTTGTTCTTCTGCTTCTCATTCTGCTTCTGCTACAACTGCTACTGCTTCTATTTCTTCTGTTTCTTCTGCTTCTCCTTCTGCTTTTGATTCTCTTTCTGCTTCTGCTTCTCCTTTTGCTTCTCTTTCTGCTTCTGCTTCTCCTGCTGCTTCTCCAGATTCTGCTTCTTCTGCTTCTCCTGCTTCTCCTTCTGCTT
Source organism: Dipodomys ordii (assembly GCF_000151885.1). NCBI lineage: Eukaryota > Metazoa > Chordata > Mammalia > Rodentia > Heteromyidae > Dipodomys > Dipodomys ordii. The sequence continues at coordinate 1,928 of NW_012295293.1, forward strand.
GTGATTTTCCTTGTGCTTCTTCTGCTGCTTCTGCTTCTCCTTCTCCTTCTTCTGCTTCTCCGTCTGCTTCTGCTTCTTCTGCTTTTCATGATTCTCTTTCTGCTACTCCTTCTGCTTCTCCTTCTGTTTATCCTTCTCCTTCTCGTTCTTCCGCTATTCCTTCTGCTTCTCTTTCTGCTTCTGCATCTTCAGCTTCTTCTGCTACTGCTTCTGCTTCTTCTGTTTCTTCTGCTTCTCCTTCTGCTTTTGCTTCTCTTTCTGCTTCTGCTTCTCCTTCTGGTTCTCCTTCTTTTTCTCCAGATTCTTTTTCTTCTGCTTTTCGAGCTTCTCCTTCTGCTTCAGGTTCTCCTTTTGCTTCTTCGGCTTCTTCTGCTTCTATATCTGCTTCTCCTTCTGTTTCTGCTTCTCTTTCTGCTTCTGCTTCTTCTCCTTCTTCTATTTCTTCTGATTCTGCTTCTCCTGCTTCTGCTTCTCTTGCTTCTCCTTCTGTTTCTCTTTATGCTTCTCTTTCTGCTTCTCCTTCTTCTGCTTCTACTACTGCTTCTGCTTCTGCTTCTCTTCTGCGTCTTCTTCTGTTTCAATTTCTCCTTCTTCTGCCTTTCATTATGCTTCTGCTTCTCCTGCTTCTGCTCCTTGTGCTTCTCCTGCTTCTCCTTCTCCTTCTCTTTCTGCTTCTGCTTATCCTTCTGTTTCTCCTACGCCTAATCCTTCTCTTTCTCCTTCTTCTTCTTCTGGTTCTCCTGCTGCTTCTTCTTCTGCTTCTTCTGCTTTTTCTGTTTCTTCTTCTTCTGCTTCAGCTTCTGCTTCTTCTGCTTCTCTTTCTGCTTCTGCATCTCCTTCTGCTTCTGCTTCTGCTCTTCTCCTTCTTCTGTTTCTTCTGCTTCTGCTTCTCCTTCTACTTCTTCTTCTGCTTCTCCTACTTCTCCTTCTGCTTCTCCGTCTCCTCTTTCTGCTTCTGCTTCTCCTCCTTCTCCTTCTCCTACTTCTGCTTCTCCTTCAGCTTCTGCTTCTTCTGCTTCTCCTGCTTCTCCTTCTGCATCTCCTTCTGCTTGTGCTTGTCCTTATGCTTCTTCTTCTGCTTCTGCTTCTCCTTCTTTTGCTTCTCCTTTTGCTTCTGCTTCTTCTGCTTTTCCTGTTTCTCCTTCTTCTCCTTCTGCATCTTCTTCTGCTTCTGCTTCTCCTTCTTCTGCTTCTCCTTCTGCTTCTCCTTCTGCTTCTTCTTCTTCTGCTTTACCTTCTTCTCTTTCTGCTTCTCCTTCTGCTTCTCCTTCTGTTTCTCCTTCTCCTTCTTGTTCTTCTCCTTTTCCTTCTGCTTCTCCTTCTTCTTCTGCTACAACGGCTACTGCTTCTACTTCTTTTGTTTCTTCTGCTTCTCCTTCTGCTTTTGCTTCTCTTTCTGCTTCTGCTTCTCCTTCTGCTTCTCTGAATTCTGCTTCTTCTGCTTCTCCTGCTTCTCCTTCTGCTTCAGGTTCTGCTTCTGCTTCTTCGGCTTCTTCTACTTCTGCTTCTCCTGCTGAGGCTTCTTCTGCTTCTCCTGCTTCTCTTTCTGCTTTTCCTTCTGTTTCTGCTTCTCCTTCTGCTTCTTCTCCTTCTTCTGTTTCTTCTGCTTCTGCTTCTCCTGCTTCTGCTTCTCCTGCTTCTCGTTCTGCTTCTCTTTCTGCTTCTCCTTCTCCTTCTCCTTCTTCTGCTTCTGCTTCTCCTTCTGCTTCTGCTTCAATTTCTCCTTCTGCTTCTCATTCTCCTTCTGCGTCTTGTGTTTCTTCTGCTTCTCCTTCTTCTGCTTCTCTTGCTTCTCCTACTTCTCGTGCTGCTTCTCCTTCTATGTCTCTTTCGGCTTCTGCTTATCCTTTTGCTTCTCCTACTCCTAATCCTTCTCTTTCGCCTTCTCCTTCTTCTTCTTCTGCTTCTCCTGGTGCTTCTGCTTGTGCTTATTCTACTATTTCTGTTTCTTCTGCTTCTGCTTAAGATTGTGCTTCTTCTGTTTCTCCTGCTTCAGATTCTGCTTCTGCTTCTTCGGCTTCTCCTGTTTCTTCTGCTTCTGCTTCTCCTGCTTCTTCTGCTCCTCCTGCTTCTCTTTCTCCTTCTCCTTCTGCTTCTGCTTCTCCTGCTTCTGCTACTGCTCTTCTCCTACTATTTCTTTTGCTTCTGTTTCTTCTTCTTCTTCTTCTCTTTCTTCTGCTTCTTCTTTTCCTGCTTCTTCTGCTTCTACTGCTTATCTTTCTGCTTCTCATTCTGCTTCTACTACTCCTTCTGCTTCTCCTATTGCTTCTGCGGCTCTTCCTTCTCCTTCTCCTACTTCTACTTCTCCTTCTGCTTATGCTTCTTCTGCTTCTCCTGCTTCTCCTTATGCATCTTCTTCTGCTTCTGCTTCTCCTTCTGCTGCTTCTTCTGCTTCTGTTTCTCCTTCTACATCTCCTTCTGCTTCTTCTGCTTCTTTTTCTGATTCTCCTTGTGCTTTTCCTTCTGTTTCTCCTTCTCCTTCTCGTTCTTCTGCTTTCCCTTCTGCTTCTGCTGCAACTGCTACTGCTTCTGCTTCTTCTGTTTCTTCTGATTCTCCTTCTGCTTTTGATTCTCTTTCTGCTTCTGCTTCTGCTTCTACTTCAGCTTCTCATTCTGCTTCTCCAGATTCTGCTTCTTTTCCTTCTCCTGCTTCTCCTTCTGCTTCAGGTTCTGCTTCTGCTTCTTCGGATTCTTATGCTTCTGCTTCTCCTGCTTCTGCTTCTTATGCTTCCCCTCTTTCTCTTTCTGCTTCTCCTTCTGTTTCTGCTTCTCCTTCTGCTTCTGCTTCTTGTCCTTCTCCTGTTTTCTGCTTCTGCTTCTCCTGCTTCTGCTTCTTCTGCTTTTCCTGCTTCTCTTTCTGCTTCTCCTTCTTCTGCTTCTCCGTCTGCTTCTGCTTCTTCTTCTTTTCCTGCTTGTCCTTCTGCTTGTCCTTCTGCTTCTCCTTCTGTTTCTCCTTCTTGTTCTTCTGATATTCCTTCTGCTTCTCTTTCTGCTTCTGCATCTTCAGCTTCTTCTGCTACTGCTTCTGCTTCTTCTGTTTCTTCTGCTTCTCCTTCTGCTTTTGCTTCTCTTTCTGCTTCTGCTACTCCTTCTGGTTCTCCTTCTTCTTCTCCAGATTCTTCTTCTTCTGCTCCTCCTACTCCTAATCCTTCTCTTTCTCCTTCTTCTTCTTCTGCTTCTCGTCCTGCTTCTGCTTCTTCTGCTTGTTCTGTTTCTTCTGCTTCTGCTTTTCCAGCTTCTGCTTCTTCTGCTTTTCCTGCTTCTCTTTCTGCTTCTCCTTCTGCTCACAATCTCCTTCTTCTGTTTCTTCTTCTTCTGCTTCTCCCG
>NW_012295294.1:0-5254 GCF_000151885.1 Dipodomys ordii
CGGGGGTAACCAGCCGGACTCAGCGGGGACACAGTTGGGTGACAAAGCCGGACAACCAGGGGACACAGTGTGACACAGCAAGACACAGCGGGGGACTTGCATGGACACAGGAGAACACACCCAGGGACACAGCGGGACACAGCAGGACACTGCGGAGGACACAGCGGGGGGACAGCAGGGGAGAGAGAGGGGGACACAGCGGGACACAGCGGGGACACAGTTGGACACAGCGGGGTACTCAGCGGGACAGAGCGGGCGCACAGCGGGGACACAGCGGGATACAGCGGGACAAAGCGGGACACAGCGGGACACAGCGGGGGACACAGCGGGGGACAGAGCGACGACACAGCGGGACACAGTGGGACATAGGGGGACTCAGCAGGGTCACAGTGGGACACAACAGGACACAGCGGGACACAGCGGGACACAGCGGGGACACAGCAGGGACACAGCGAGGGACACAGAGGGACAAATGGGACACAGCATGGGACACAGCAGGACACAGCGGGGGACACAGCGGGGGACACAGCGGGATACAACAGGGACCACAGTGAGGACACAGCGGGACCCAGCGGTGACAAACCTGGACAAAGCGGGGTATACACAGCCAGACACAGCGGGGCCACAGCGGGGACACACCGGGACACTGAGGGTCACATCAGGGACACAGCGGGACAAAGCGGGACACATCAGGACACAGCGGGGGACACAGCGGGACACAGCGGGGGACACAGCGAGGACACAGCGAGACACAGCGGGGGAAAAAGCGGGACACAGCGGGGACACAGCGGGACACAGCGGTGGACACAGCGAGGACACAGCGGGACCCAGCGGGACACAGCGTCGATACAGCGGGGTCAGAGTTGGCCACAGCGGGGTACACGGCTGGGGACACAACGGGACACATCGGGGGACACAGCAAGTACTCAGCGGAACACAGCGTGGGACACAGTGAGGACACAGGGGGACACAGCGGGACACAGCTGGACACAGCAGGAACACAGGAGTAGACACAGCGGGACACAGCAGGGGACACAGCGGGACACAGCGGGGGACACAGGGAGGACAGAGCGGGACACAGCGGGGACACAGCGGGGACTCAGCGGCGGAGACAGCGGGGGACAAAGCGGGACACCACGGGACAGCGCGGGACACAGCGGGGACAAGGGGGAGACAGAGCGCGACACAGCGAGGACACAGCGGGACACAGCGGGGGACACAGCGGGACACATCGGGGAACACAGCGGGACAAAGCATGGTACACAGCAGAGGACACAGCGGGACACAGCGGGGTACCCTGCGGGAAACAGCGGGGGGCCCAGCGAGGACACAGCAGGACATAGCGGGGGACACAGACAGGAAACAGCAGGGGACACACCGGGGGACACAGCGGGACAAGCGGGACACAGCGGGACACAGCGTCGATACAGCGGGGATACAGCGTTACACAGTGTGGTACACATCTGTGGACACAAGGGGACACAGTGGGGGCAGAGCGGGACACAGCGGGACACAGTGGGACAAAGCGAAGACAAATCGTGAGATACAGTGGGGGACAGAGCGGGAGACAGCGGGGGACACAGGGAGGACACAGCAGGGCACAGCGGCACACAGCAGGGACAGAGCAGGACACAGCGGTACACAGCGGGGAACACAGCAAGGACACAGCGGGACACAGCGTCGATACAGCGGGGATACAGCGTTACACAGCGTGGTACACATATGTGGACATAACGGGACACAGTGGGGGCACAGCGGGACACAGCGGGACACAGTGGGACACAGCGAGGACAAATCGTGAGACGAAGCGGGGGACAGAGCGGGAGACAGCGGGGGACACATCGAAGACACAGCAGGACACAGCGGGACACAGCAGGGACAGAGCGGGACACAGCGGGACACAGCGGGGGACCCAGCGAGGACACACCGGGACACAGCGGGGGACCCAGCGAGGACACAGCGGGACACAGCGGGGTACCCAGCGAGGACACAGCGAGGACCCAGCGGGACACAGCGGGGTACCCAGCGAGGACACAGCGGGACACAGCGGGGGACACAGCGGGACACAGCGGAGGACCCAGCGAGGACACAGCAGGACACAGCGGGGGACACAGTGAGGACAGAGCGGGGGACACAGCGGGGGACACTGTGGGACACAGTGGGGAACACAGCGAGGACACAGCGGGACCCAGCGGGACACAGCGTCGATACAGCGGGGATACAGCGTTACACAGCGTGGTACACATCTGTGGACACAACGGGACACAGTGGGGGCACAGCGGGACAGAGCGGGACACAGTGGGACACAGCGAGGACAAATCGTGAGACTTAGAGGAGGACAGAGCGGGAGACAGCGGGGGACACAGCGAGAAAACAGCAGGACACAGCGGGACACAGCAGGGACAGAGCGGGACACAGCGGGACATAGCGAGGGACACAGCGGGACACAGTGGGGGACCCAGCGAGGAAACAGCGGGACACAGCGGGGAACACAGCGAGGACACAGCGGGGGACACAGCGGGGGACACTGCGGGACACAGCCTTGAACACAGCGAGGACACAGCGGGACCCAGTGGGACACAGCGTCGATACTGCGGGGACACAGCGTTACACAGCGTGGTACACAGCTGTGGACACAACAGGACACAGTGGGGGCACAGTGGGACACAGCGGATCACAGTGGGACACAGCGGGGACAAAGCGTGAGACACAGCGGGGGACAGAGCGGGAGACAGCGGGGGACACAGCGAGGACACAGCGGGACACAGCGGGGGAAACAGCGGGACACAGCGGTGGACACAGGGGGAGAGAGCGGGGGACACAGCGGGACACAGCGGTGGAAACAGCGGGACACAGCGGTGGACTCAGCGAGGACCTAGCCGGACCCAGCGGACACAGCGTCGATACAGCGGGGATACAGCCTTACACAGCGTGGTACACATCTGTGGACACAACGGGACACAGTGGGGGCACAGCGGGACAGAGCGGGACACAGTGGGACACAGCGAGGACAAATCGTGAGACGAAGCGGGGACAGAGCGGGAGACACCGGGGGACACAGCGAGGACACAGCAGGACACAGCGGGACACAGCAGGGACAGATCGGGACACAGCGGGACACAGCAGGACACAGCGGGGGACACAGCGGGAAACAGCAGGGGACACACCGGGACACAGCGGGACACAGCGGGGGACACAGGGGAGACACTGCGGGACACAGCGGGGGACACAGCGAGGACACATTGGGACACAGTGGGGAAACAGCGGGACTCAGCGGGGGATACAGCGATTGACAAAGCTGGACACCACGGGACACAGTGTGACAAAGCGAGACACAGCGGGGACACTGCATGGACACAGGGGAACACACCGTGGGACACAGCAGGACACAGTGGGACACAGCGGGGGACACAACGGGGGACAGCAGGGGAGAGAGAGGGGACACAGCGGGACACAGCGGGGACACAGTTGGACACAGCGGGGTACTCAGCGGGACAGAGCAGGCGCACAGCGGGGACACAGCGGGACACAGCGGGACAAAGCGGGGGACACAGCGGGACACAGCGTGGGACACAGCGGGGGACAGAGCGCCGACACAGCGGGACACAGCGGCACATAGTGGGACTCAGCAGGGTCACAGCGGGACACAACAGGACACAGCGGGACACAGCGGGACACAGCGGGGACACAGCAGGGACACAGCGGGGGACACAGCGGGACAAAACGGGACACAGCATGGGACACAGCAGGACACAGCGGGCGACACAGCGGGGGACAGAGCGGGACACAACAGGGACCACAGCGAGGACACAGCGGGACCCAGCAGGGACAAAGCTGGACAAAGCGGGGTATACACAGCCAGACACAGCGGGGCCACAGTGGGGACACACCGGGACACTGAGGGTCACATCAGGGACACAGCGGGACAAAGCGGGACACATCAGGTCACAGCGGGGGACACAGTGGGACACAGCGGGGGAAAAAGCGGGACACAGTGGGGACACAGCGGGACACAGCGGTGGACACAGCGAGGACACAGCGGGACCCAGCGGGACACAGCGTCGATACAGCGGGGTCAGAGTGGGCCACAGCGGGGTACACGGCTGGGGACACAACGGGACACATCGGGGGACACAGCAAGTACTCAGCGGAACACAGCGTGGGACACAGTGAGGACACAGGGGGACACAGCGGGACACAGCTGGACACAGCAGGAACACAGCAGTAGACACAGCGGGACACAGCAGGAGACAAAGCGGGACACAGCGGGGGACACAGGGAGGACAGAGCGGGACACAGCGGGGACACAGCGGGGACTCAGCGGCGGACACAGATGGGGACAAAGCGGGACACCACGGGACAGCGCGGGACACAGCGGGGATAAGGGGGAGACAGAGCGCGACACAGCGAGGACACAGCGGGACACAGCGGGGGACACAGCGGGACACAGCGGGGAACACAGCGGGACAAAGCAGGGTACACAGCAGGGGACACAGCGTGACACCGCGGGGTACCCAGCGGGAAACAGCAGGTGGCCCAGCGAGGACACAGCAGGACACAGCGGGGGACACAGACAGGAAAACAGCGGGGGACACACAGGGGGACACAGCGGGACACAGCAGGGAACACAGCGAGGACACAGCGGGACCCAGCGGGACACAGCGTCGATACAGCGAGGATACAGCGTTACACAGTGTGGTACACATCTGTGGACACAAGGGGACACAGTGGGGGCACAGCGGGACACAGCGGGACACAGTGGGACAAAGCGAAGACAAATCGTGAGATACAGCGGGGGGACAGAGCGGGAGACAGCGGGGGGACACAGTGAGGACACAGCAGGGCACAGGGTCACACAGCAGGGACAGAGCGGGACACAGCGGGACACATTGGGGAACACAGCGAGGACACAGCGGGACACAGCGTCGATACAGCGGGGATACAGCGTTACACAGCGTGGTACACATATGTGGACATAACGGGACAAAGTGGGGGCACAGCGGGACACAGCGGGACACAGTGGGACACATCGAGGACAAATCGTGAGATAAAGCGGGGGACAGAGCGGGAGACAGCGGGGGACACATCGAGGACACAGCAGGACACAGCGGGACACAGCAAGGACAGAGCGGGACACAGCGGGGGACCCAGCGAGGACACAGCGGGACACAGTGGGGGACACAGTGACACAGCGGGACACAGTGGGGGACACAGCGGGACACAGCGGGGGACCCATCGAGGACACAGCGGGACA
>NW_012295295.1:0-2793 GCF_000151885.1 Dipodomys ordii
CAGCAGGACACAGCGGGACACAGCGGGACACCGCGGGGGACACAGCGGGACACAGCGGGACACAGCGGGGCACAGAGTGAGGACACAGCCGGACACAGTGGGGACACAGCGGGGACACAGCCGGGGACACAGTGGGGACATAGCGGGACACAAAGTGACGCAGCGGGGGAAACAGCGGGACCCAGCGGGAAACAGCAGAACACAGCGGGGGACATAGTGGGTGACACAGAGGGACACAGAAGGACACAGCGGGACACAGCAGGGACACAGCGGGGGACACAGCGAGGACAAAGCGGGTCATAGTGGGACACAGCGGGACACAGCAGGACACAGCGGGACACAGTGGGGGACACAGTGGGACACAGCGGGTCACAGCCGGGGACACAGTGGGACAAAGCGGGGACACAGCTGGACACAGCGGGATACACAGCGAGGATACAGCCGGCCCAGCGGGACACAGCGGGGACACAGCTGGACACAGCAGGGTACACAGCGGGATACAGCGGGGACATAGCGAGGACAAAACGATACACAGCGGGACACAGCTGGACACAGCATGACACAGCGGGACACAGAGGGGACACAGCGGGGACACAGAGGGACACAGCGGGGACACAGTGGGGGACACAGAGGGAAACAGCGGAACACAGCGGGGACACAGCGAGACACAGTGGGACACAGCAGGACACAGCGGGGACACAGAGGAAGACAGAGCGGGACAGAGTGGGACACAGCAGTGACACAGCGGAGGACAAAGCGGGACACAGCGGGTAACAGCGGGGACACAGCGGGACAAAGACGGGGACACTGCGGGACACAGTGGGACACATCGGGGGACACAGCCGGTGACTCAGCGGGGGACACAGCGGGGGACACAGAAGGGACACAGCGGGGGACACAGCAGGACACAGTGGGAACTCAGCGGGGGACACAGCGGGGACACAGCGGGACAAAGCGGGGGACATTGGGGACACAGAGGGGGAAAACGCGGACACAGCGGGACAGAGCATGGACTCAGCGGGGGACACAGCGGGACACAGCGGGGACACAACGGGGTACAGCAGGGACACAGCGGGGGACACAGCGGGACAAAGCGTGGGACACAGTGGGACACAGTGGGACACAGCGGGGGACACAGCGGGACACAGCGGGGACACTGCAGAACACAGCGGGACACAGCAGGGACACACCTGTGGACAGCGGGGACACATCCCGTACTCAGCGGGGACACAGCGGGGGACACAGAGGGACACAGCGGGGACACAGCCGGGACACAGCAGGGGACACAACGGGGGACACAGCGGGACACAGCGGGACACAGCGGGGACAGAGCGGGACATAGCGTGACACAGCGGGACACAGCGGGGATACAGCAGAGGACACAGCATGCCACAGCGGGGACACAGCAGGGGACACAGTGGGACACAGCGGGACACAGCGGGGGACACAGTGGGACACAGCGGGACACAGAGGGACACAGCGAGGACACAGCGGGACACAGCGGGACACAGCTTGACACAGCGGGACACAGCGCGGGACACAGTGAGTACACAGTGGGACATAGCCTGACATAGCGGGGACACAGCGGGGGACACAGCGGGAACACCGGGGGACACAGCGGGGGACACAGCGGGACACAGCGGGGACACAGCTGGACACAGCAGGGTACACAGCGGGACAGAGATGAGACAATACGAGGACACAGCCCGACACAGCGGGGAATATCGCGGGACACAGCGGGACACAGGGGCACATAGCGGGGACACAGCAGGCCACACAGTGGGACACAGCGGGGCACACAGCGGGGACACAGCGGGACACAGCGGGACACAGCGGGACACAGCGGGGAACTCAGCGGAGGAAAGAGGGGACACACCGGGAGACAATGGGGACACAACGGGACACAGCGGGGGACACAGAGGGACACAGAGGGGGACAAGAGAGGACACAGGGGGAGAAGAGCAGGACACAGCGGGGACACAGTGGGACAGAGCAAGACACAGCGAGGGACACAGCGGGACACTGCGGGGGACAGAGCGGGGGACACAGCGGGACACAGCTGGGACAAAGCGGGATACACAGCGGGCCACAGCGGAGACAGAGCGGGACACAGTAGGACACAGCGGGAAGCAGCAGGACACCACGGGGGACACAGCGGGACACAGCGGGACACAGCGGGTGACAGAGCGAGGACACAGCGGGGCACAGAGGGGACACAGCGGGGACACAGCGGGGGACACAGTGGGGAAATAGCGGGACACAATGTGACACAGCGGGGGACACAGCGGGACACAGCAGAACACAGCGGGGGACACAGTGGGTGACACAGAGGGACACAGCAGGACACAGCGGGACACAGCAGGGACACAGCAAGGGACACAGCGGGGACACAGCGGGGGACACAGCAGGACACAGCGGGACACAGCGGGGGACACAGCAGTTCACAGCGGGACACAGCGGGCACAGCAGGGGACACAGCGGGACACAGAGGGGTCACAGAAGGGTACATAGCGGGACCCAGCGGGACCCAGGAGGACACAGCGTCGATACAGCGGGGACACAGCGGCACACAGCGGGTACACAACTGGGGACACAAAGGGACACATCGGAGGACACAGTGAGGACACAGCGGAACACAGCATGGGACACAGCGAGGACACAGCGGGACACAGCGGGACACAGCAGGGACACAGCTGTAGACACAGCGGGACACAGCGGGGGACACAGCGGGACACAGTGGGGGACACAGGGAGGACACAGCGGGACACAGCGGGGACACAGCAGGGGACTCAG
>NW_012295296.1:0-2461 GCF_000151885.1 Dipodomys ordii
ACAGCGGGGACACAGCGGAGGACAAAGTGGGACACAGCGGGACACAGTGGGGACACAGCGGGACACAGATGGGGACACTGCAGGACACAGTGGGACACATCGGGGGACACAGCCGGTGACACAATGGGGGACACAGGGGACAAGGAGGGGACACAGCGGGGGACAGAGCAGGACACAGTGGGAACTCAGCGGGGGACACAGCGGGGACACAGCGGGACAAAGCGGGGGACATTGGGGACACAGAGCGGGAAAACGCGGACACAGCGGGACAGAGCATGGACACAGCGGGGGACACAGCGGGACACAGCGGGGACACAACGGGGTACAGCAGGGACACAGCGGGACACAGCGGGGACACAGCAGAGGACACAGCGGGTGACACAGTGGGACAAAGCATGGGACACAGTAGGACACAGGGGGACATAGCGGGGGACACAGCGGGACACAGCGGGGACACTGCAGAACACAGTGGGACACAGCAGGGACACACTGGTGGACAGCGGGGACCCATCCCGTACTCAGCGGCGGACACAGCGGGGGACACAGAGGGACACAGCGGGGACACAGCGGGGACACAGCGGGGGATACAACGGGGGACATAGCGGGACAGAGCGGGCCACAGCGGGGACAGAGCGGGACATAGGGTGACACAGCGGGACACAGCGGGACACAACAGGACACAGCACAGGACACAGTGAGGACACAGGGGGATATAGCCTGACACAGCGGGGACAAAGCGGGGGACACAGCAGGACACAGCGGCGTACACATTGGGGACAAAGCTGGACACAGCGGGGTACACAGCGGGACACAGTGGGGACAAAGCGAGGACACAGCCCGACACAGCGGGACACATCGGGGGACACAGCGGGGACACAACGGGACACAGCCGGGACTCAGCGGGTGACACAGCATGTGACACAGCGGGAGACAAGGCGGGACACCACGTGACACAGCTGGACACTGCGGGACAGAGCGGGACACAGCGTGACAGAGCGGGACACAGCGGGGGAAAGTGGGGACATACCGGAGGACAATGGGCACACAACGGGACACAGCGGGGGACATAGCGGGGGACACAGATGGACACAGAGGGGGACAAGAGAGGACACAGCGGGACACAGCAGGATACAGCAAGGACACAGCGTGACACTGTGGGAGACACAGCGAGAACACAGCTGGACACATCGGGACACAGAGGGACACAGCAGGACACAGAGGGAGACACAGCTTGACACAGCATGGGACACAGCGGAGGACACAGTGGGATACAGCGGGGGACACAGCGAGGAAACAGCGGGACACAGCTTGAGACAGCGGGGACACTGCGCGGACACAGCTAGGACACAGTGGGGAAACAGCGAGGACACAACGGGACACAGAGGGATACAGCGAGACACAGTGGGACAAAGCGGGGGACACAGCAGGGGACACCTTGGGACACAGCGGGACACAGCGGGGACACAGCGAGGACACAGCCGGACACAGCGGGACACAGCGGAGACACAGCTGGACACAGCGGATTACACAGCGGGACACAGCGGGGACACAGCGAGGACACAGCGGGACACAGCAGGACACAGCGGGACACAGCGGGAAACAGCAGGGGACAAAGCTTTACCCAGCACGGGACACAGCGGAGGACACAGCGGGACACAGCAGGGGATACAGCCAGGACACAGCGGGACACAGCCTGACACAGTGGGGACACAGCGGGAACACAGCAGTGGACACACCAGGGACACAGTGGGGATACAGCGAGGGCACAACGGGAAACAGAGGGACACAGCAGGGACACATCGGGGACAAAGCGGGCGACACAGCGGGACACAGAGGGACGCAGAGGGACACAGCAGGGGAAACAGTAGGATACAGCGGGGGACACAGCGGGGGACACAGCGGGACACAGCGGGGATTCAGCGGGTGACACAGCGGGAGAGAAAGCGGGACACCACGGGACACAGCGGGACACAGCGGGGATACAGCAGAGGACACAGCATGTCACAGCGGGGACACAGCGAGGGACAGAGTGGGACACAGCGGGAGACACAGCGGGACATTGCAGGGGACACAGCGGGAAACAGCGGGACACAGCGAGGACACAGCAGGGACACAGTGAGGATACAGCGGGACACAGCGGGACACAGCGGGAAACAGCGGTGTACACATTGTGGACAAAGTTTGATATATTGGTGTACACAGCGGGACACAGTGGGGACAAAGCGAGGACACAGCTGGACACAGCGGGACACAGCGGGACACAGCAAGACACAGGGGGACACAGCGGGGGACACAGCGGGACACAGCGCGGGACACAGTGAGTACACAGTGGGACACAGCCTGACACAGCGGGGACACAGCGGGGGACACAGTGGGACACAGCTGGGGACACAGCGGGGGACACAGCGGGACACAGCGGGACACAGCTGGACACAGCATGGTACACAGCGGACAGAGATGA
>NW_012295297.1:0-5254 GCF_000151885.1 Dipodomys ordii
GGGACCCAGCGGGACCCAGCGGGACACAGCAGGACCCAGCGGGGAAACAGCGGGGACACAGTGGGACACAGCGAGGACACAGCGGGACACAGCGGGACACTGCGGGGCACAGCGGGGGACACAGCAGGACACAGCGGGGGACACAGGGAGGACACAGCGGAACACAGCATGGGACAAAGCGAGGACACAGTGTGAAACAGCGAGACACAGCGGGACCCAGCGGGGACCCAGCAGTGGACACAGCGGGACACAGCGGGGGACAAAGCGGGACAACAAGGAACACAGCAGGACACAGAGTGAAACAGCGGTGAAACTGCGGGGACACAGCGGGACACAGCGGGGGACACAGCGGGACACAGCGGGACACAGCGGGGGACACAGCAGGGACACAGTGGGACACAGTAGGACACAGCGTGGGACAAAGCGGGAGACAGCGGAGGACACAGCGAGGACACAGCTGGACACCGCGGGGACACAGAGGGGACTCAGCAGGGGACATAGAGGGGAAAAAGCGGGACACCACGGGACACAGTAGGACACAGCGGGACACAGCGGGGACACTGCGGGACACAGCCAGGGGACACAGCGGTGGACAGCGGGGGAAAGAGAAGGGACACAGCGGGACACAGAGGGGACGCAGCTGGACACAGAAGGGTACACAGCGGGGAACAGCGGACACACAACAGGGACAGAGCTGGACACAGAGGGACACAGAGGGGACAGAGCGTGACACAGCGGGACACAGCTGGACACAGCGGGACACAGCAGTGGACACAGCGACACACAGTGGTGGTCCCAGTGAGGACACAGCAGGACACAGCAGGGACACAGCGAGGACACAGCTGGGGACACAGCGGTGGACACAGCGGGACACAGCGGGGAACACAGCGAGGACACAGCGGGACCCAGCAGGAGACAGCGTCGATACAGCAGGGACACAGCGGGACACAGCGGGACACAGCGGGACGCAGCTGGGGACACAGCGGGGACACAGTGGGGCACAGCGGAACACAGCGAGGGACAAAGCGGGAGACAGCAGGGGACACAGCGAGGACACAGGGGGACACAGCGGCGACACAGAGGGGACTCACCAGGGGACACAGCGTGGGACAAAGTGGGACACCACCGGACACAGTTTTACACAGCGGGGACACTGCGGGACACAGCAGGACAAAGCGGGGGACACAGCGGGACACAGCGGGCCACAGCGGGGGACCCAGCGGGGGACAGCAGAGACAGAGAGTGGCCACAGCAAGACACAGCGGTGACACAACTGGACACAGCGGGATACACAGCGGGACAGAGCGGGCACACAGCGGGGACACAGCGGGACACAGCGGGACACAGCGGGGACACAGTGGGACACAGCGGGAAAAAGCGGGAGACACAGCGGGACACAGCAGGCACACAGCGGGGACACAGCGGGACACAGCGGGACACAGCGGGGACAAAGCGGGACACAGCTGGACACAGCGGGACACAGCGGTGGACACAGCGACACACAGTGGTGGTCCCAGTGAGGACACAGCAGGACACAGCAGGGACACAGCGAGGACGGAGCTGGGGACACAGCAGTGGACACAGCGGGACACAGCGGGGAACACAGCGAGGACACAGCGGGACACAGCGGGACACAGCGTCGATACAGCGGGGACACAGCGTTACACAGCGTGGTACACAGCGTGGTACACAGCTGTGGACACAACGGGACACAGTGGGGGCACAGCCGGACACAGCGGTACACAGTGGGACACAGCGGGGACAAAGCGTGAGACACAGCGGGGGACAGAGAGGGAGACAGTAGGGGACTCAGCGAGGACACAGCGGCACACAACGGGACACAGCGGGAAACAGAGGTGAACCTGCGGGGGCACAGCGAGACACAGCGGGACACAGCGGGGACACAGCGAGGACACAGCTGCACACAAAGGGACACAGCGGGAAACAGAGGTGAACCTGCGGTGACACAGCGGGACACAGTGGGGGACACAGCGGGACACAGTGTGGGACACAGCGGTGAAACAGCGGGACACAACGGGACACAGCAGGGGGACACAGCGAGGACACAGCGGGACACAACGGGACACAGCAGGGGGACACAGCGAGGACACCACGGAACACAGCGGGACACAGCGGGAAACAGAGGTGAACCTGCGGGGACACAGCGGGACACAGTGGGGGACACAATGCGAAACAGCGGGGGACACAGCGGGACACAGTGGGGGACAGAGTGTGGGACACAGCGAGACACAGCGGGGACAAAGCTGGACACAGCGGGGTACACAGAGGAACACAGCGGGGACGCAGCGGGGAAACAGCGTGACACAGCAGGACACAGCGGGAAACAGCCGGGGACACAGCGAGGACACAGCGGCAAAGAACGGGGGACACAGCAAGGACACAGTGGGACACAGCGGGGGCACAGCGAGACATAGCGGGGGACACAGCGGGGGACACAGAGGGACACAGCGGGACACAGCGGGCGACACAGGGAGGACACAGCGGGACACAGCGGGGGACATAGCAAGGACACATTGGGACACAGCGGGACTCAGCGGGGCACAGCAGTACACAGCGGGACACACCGGAACACAGCGGGGACACAGCAGAGACACAGCGGGGGACACAGCGGGACACAGCGGGGGACACAGCGAGGACACAGCGGGACACAGCGGGGGACATAGCGAGGACACAGCGGGACTCAGCGGGGCACAGCAGTACACAGCGGGACACACCGGGACACAGCGGGGACACGGCAGAGACACAACGGGGGACACAGCGGGACACAGCGGGGGACACAGGGAGGACACAAAGGGACCCAGGTAAACCCAGCGGCAATATGGCAGGGACACAGCAGGACACAGCGGGGAAAAAAGCGAAGACACAGCGGAACACAGCGTGGGACACAGCGAGGACACAGCGGGGAACACAGGGAGGACATAGCGGGACCCAGCGGGACCCAGCGCCGTTACAGCGGGGACACAGCGGGACACAGCGGGGTGCACAGCTGGGGACACAACGGGACACTGGGGGACACAGCGAAGACACAGCGGGACACAGCGGGACACAGCGGGGACACCGCGGTAACATAGTGGGACACAGCGGCGACACAGATGGGACTCAGCGGGACAAAGCGGGGGACACAGCGGGACACAGCGGGACACAGCTAGGGACACAGTGGGACCCAGCGGGGACAAATCATGAGACACAGCGGTGGACAGAGCGGGAGACAGAGGCAGACACAGCGAGGACACAGCGGGACACAGCGGGGACAAAGAGGTGGCTCAGGGAGGCCACAGCGGGGGACAAAGCGGGACACCACGGAACACAGCGGGACACAGCGAGAAACAGCGGTGAACCTGTGGGGACACAGCGGGACACAGCGGGGGACACAGCGGGACACAGCGGGGACACAGCGGGGACACAGCGGGACCCAGCAGGACACAGCGGGACACAGCAGGACACAGCCGGGGACACAGCGGGACACATCGAGGGACACAGCGGGACACAGCTGGGACACAGAGGGGACTCAGCAGGGGACATAGCGGGGGACAAATCGGGACACCACAGGACACAGTGGGACACAGCGGGACACAGCGGGGACACTGCGGGGACACAGCGGGACAAAGCAGGGGACCCAGCGGGACCCAGCGGGACACAGCAGGACCCAGCGGGGAAACAGCGGGGACACAGTGGGACACAGCGAGGACACAGCGGGACACAGCGGGACACTGCGGGGCACAGCGGGGGACACAGCAGGACACAGCGGGGGACACAGGGAGGACACAGCGGAACACAGCATGGGACAAAGCGAGGACACAGTGTGAAACAGCGAGACACAGCGGGACCCAGCGGGGACCCAGCAGTGGACACAGCGGGACACAGCGGGGGACAAAGCGGGACAACAAGGAACACAGCAGGACACAGAGTGAAACAGCGGTGAAACTGCGGGGACACAGCGGGACACAGCGGGGGACACAGCGGGACACAGCGGGACACAGCGGGGGACACAGCAGGGACACAGTGGGACACAGTAGGACACAGCGTGGGACAAAGCGGGAGACAGCGGAGGACACAGCGAGGACACAGCTGGACACCGCGGGGACACAGAGGGGACTCAGCAGGGGACATAGAGGGGAAAAAGCGGGACACCACGGGACACAGTAGGACACAGCGGGACACACCGGGGACACTGCGGGACACAGCCAGGGGACACAGCGGTGGACAGCGGGGGAAAGAGAAGGGACACAGCGGGACACAGAGGGGACGCAGCTGGACACAGAAGGGTACACAGCGGGGAACAGCGGACACACAACAGGGACAGAGCTGGACACAGAGGGACACAGAGGGGACAGAGCGTGACACAGCGGGACACAGCGGGGAACACAGGGAGGACATAGCGGGACCCAGCGGGACCCAGCGCCGTTACAGCGGCGACACAGCGGGACACAGCGGGGGTGCACAGCTGGGGACACAACGGGACACTCGGGGGACACAGCGAGGACACAGCGGGACACAGCGGGACACAGCAGGGACACTGCGGGAACACAGTGGGACACAGCGGCGACACAGATGGGACTCAGCGGGACAAAGCGGGGGAAACAGCGGGACACAGCGGGACACAGCTAGGGACACAGCGGGGACAAAGCGGCAGACAGCCGGGGACACAGCGAGGACACAGCGGGACACAGCGGCGACACAGATGGGACCCAGCGGGACAAAGCGGGGGACACAGCGGGACACAGCGGGACACAGCGGGGGACACAGCGGGGGACAGCGGAGACAGAGAGGGGCCAAAGCGAGACACAACGGTGACACAGCTGGACACAACAGAGTACACAACTGGACACAGCGGGCACACAGCGGGGACACAGCGGGACATAGCGGGACAAAGCGGAACACAGCGGGTGTCACAGCGGGACACAGCAGGGGATCCAGCGAGGACACAGCGGGACACAGCGGGAGACACAGCTGGGGACACAGCGGGACACAATGGGGAACACATCGAGGACACAGCGGGACCCAGCAGGAGACAGCGTCGATACAGCAGGGACACAGCGGGACACAGCGGGACACAGCGGCGACACAGAGGGGACTCACCGGGGGACACAACGTGGGACAAAGTGGGACACCACCGGACACAGTTTTACACAGCGGGACACAGCGGGGACACTGCGGGACACAGCAGGACAAAGCGGGGGACACAGCGGGACACAGCGGGCCACAGCGGGGGACCCAGCGGGGACAGCGGTGA
>NW_012295298.1:0-5253 GCF_000151885.1 Dipodomys ordii
GCTGTAGTCCCCACTGAGTCCCTACTGTGTCACAACTCAGTCCATGAATGTGTATTCGCTATGTCAGAGATATGTCCCCGCTGTGTCCTCGCTGTATCATCCGCTGAGTCCCACTGTGTCCCCCGCTGAGTCCATGCTGTGTCCCCACTTTGTCATCCTGTGTCCCGCTGTGTCCTATCTATGACCCCCGCTGTGTCCCGATGTGTCCCAGCTGTGTCCCGCTCTGTCCCCGCTGTGTCCCGCTGTGTTCCCCTATATGTCCTTGCTGTGTCCCCGCTGTCTCCAGCTGTGTCCCCGCTGTGTCCACGCTGTGTTCCCCCGCTGTGTCCCGCTGTGTCCCGCTTTGTCCCCCGCTCTATCCCACGATGTCCTCGCTGTGTCCCCCGTTGTGTCCAGCTGTGTCCGCGCTGTGTCCCCCGCTGTGTCATGCTGTGTCCCGCCATATATCCGCTCTCCCCCAATGTGTCCCCTGCTGTGTCCCCTGCTATGTCCCCACTGTGTAGACGCTGTGTCCCGCTCTGTTCTCACTTTGTCCCCACTGTGTCCCGCTGTGTCCCGCTGGGTCACGCTGGGTCCCGCTGTGTCCCCACTGTGTCCCCGAAGTGTCCCGCTCTGTCCTGCTGTGTCCCCCGATGTGTCCCAATGTGTCCCCTGATATGTCCCGCTCTGTGTCCTCGCTGTTTCCCCCGCTGTGTCCTGCTGTGTCGCCCTCTGTGTCCCTCACTGTGTCCCACTGTGTCCCGTTTTGTCCCGCTGTGTCCTCGCTGTGTCCCACTGTATCCCACTGTGTCCCCACCTGTGTACCCGTTGTGTACCCGCTCTGTTCCCGCTGTGTCCCGCTGTGTCCCTCTGTGTCCCCGTTATGTCCCGCTGTGTCCCCCGCTGTGTCCCACTGTGTGTCGCTGTGTCTCCGATGTGTTGCTCTGTGTCCCGTTGTGTCCCACTGTGTCTCCGCTGCATCCCCTGCTGTATCCCACTGTGTCCCCCGCTGTGTCCCCGCTGTGTCTCCGCTTTGTCCTCCTGTGTCCTGCTGTGTCCTCGCTATGACCCCCGTTGTGTCTTGCTGTTTCCCCGCTGTGTCCCGCTGTGTCCCCGCTGTGTCCCGCTGTGTTCCCCGTTATGTCCTCGCTGTGTTCCCGCTGTCCCCTGCTGTGTCCCGCTGTGCTCCCGCTGTGTCCCCGCTGTGTTCCCCCGCTGTGTCCCGCTGTGTCCCGCTGTGTACCCTGCTGTGTCCCCGCTGTGTCCCCGCTGTGTCCCGCTGTGTCCCGAGGTGTCTCGCTTTGTCCCCCGCTGTGTCTCCCGCTTTGTCCCTGCTGTGTCCCGCTCTGTCCCCGCTGTGTCCCGTTGTGTGTCCCGCTGTGTCCAGCTGTGTCCCACTGTGTCCTGCTGTGTCCCCGCTCTGTCCCGCTGTGTAGCCCTGTGTCCCGGCTGTGTCCCCGCTGTGTCCCCCGCTGTGTTCCGCTGTGTCCCCGCTGTGTCCCACTGTGTCCCGCTGTGTCTCCCTGCTGTCCCCGTCTTTGTCCCCTCTGTGTCCCCGCTGTGTCCCGTTGTGTCAACGCTCACTGCTGCTATGTCCATGCCGTGTCCCCGCTGTGTCACGCTGTGTCCCGCTGTGTCCCGCTGTGTCCCGTTGTGTCCCCCGCTGTGTCCAGCTGTGTCCCACTGTGTCCCGCTGTGTCCCCGCTCTGTCCCACTGTGTACCCCTGTGTCCTCACTGTGTCCCCCGCTGTGTCCCCGCTGTGTCACTCTGTGTCCTGCTGTGTCCCAGTGTGTCCCCGCTGTGTCCCGCTGTGTCCTGCTGTGTCCCACTGTGTCCGCCTCTATGTCCCTTGCTGTGTCCCGCTGTGTCTCCCGCTGTGTCCCACTGTGTCCCGCTGTGTCCCGCTGTGTTCCGCTGTGTCCCCGCTGTGTCCCTGCTGTGTCCCGCTGTGTCTCCGCTGTGTCCCGCTGTGTCTGGCTCTGTCCCCTGCAGTGTCCTTGCTGTGTCCCCTCTGTGTTCCCGCTGAGTCCCACTGTGTCCCGCTGTGTCCTGCTGTGTCCCGCTGTGTCCCCGCTGTGTCCCCGCTGTGTCCCTGCTGTGTCTCCCGCTGTGTCCGCCTCTATGTCCCCCGCTATGTCCCACTGTGTCCCCCGCTGAGTCCCACTGGGTCCCGCTGTGTCCCGCTGTGTCCCGCTGTGTCACCGCTGTGTCCCCGCTGTGTCCCGCTGTGTCCCCGCTGTGTCCCACTGTGTCCCGCTGTGTCCCGCTATCTCCGCCTCTATGTCATCCGCTGAGTCCCACTGTGTCCGGCTGTGTCCCGCTGTGTTCCGCTGTGTCCCGCTGTGTCTCCCTGCTGTCCCACGCTTTGTCCCCGCTGTGTCCCCGCTGTGTCCCGCTGTGTCCCCGCTGTCTCCCGATGTGTACATTGTGTGTCCCGCTGTGTCCTCGCTGTGTCCCCCGCTATGTCTCCGCTGTGTCGCACTGTGTCCCGCTGTGTCCCACTGTGTCTCCCACGGTGACCCGTTGTGTCCACTGCCTTGGCCCCACTGTGTCCCGCCGTGTCCCTGCTGTGTCCCCGCTGTGTCCCGCTGTGTCCCGCTGTGTCCACCTCTTTGTCCCCCGCTGTGTCCTCCCCCGTGTCCCGAAGTGTCCCCCGCTGTGTCATTGCTGAGTCCCCACTGTGTCCCCGCTGTGTCCCCGCTGTGTCCCGCTCTGTCCCCACTGTGTCCCGAATGTGTCCCGCTGTGTCCCCGCTGTGTCCCGCTGTGTCTCCCGCCTTGTCCCCCTCTGTGTCCCGCTCTGTCCCCGCTGTGGCCCGTTGTGTCTCCCGCTGTGTCCAGCTGTGTCCCACTGTGTCCCGCTGTGTCCCCGCTCTGTCCCGCTGTGTACCCCTGTGTCCCGGCTGTGTTCCCGCTGTGTCCCCCGCTGTGTTCCGCTGTGTCCCCGCTGTGTCCCACAGTGTCCCGCTGTGTCTCCCTGCTGTCCCCGTCTTTGTCCCAGCTGTGTCCCCGCTGTGTCCCGCTGTGCCCCGGCTGTCTGACGCTGTGTCCCTCTGTTTCCCACTGTGTCCCGCTGTGTCTCCCTCCTGTCCCACGCTTTGTTCCCGCTGTGTCCCCGCTGTGTCCCGCTGTGTCCCACTGTGTCCCCGCTGTCCCCCGATGTGTACATTGTGTGTCCTGCTGTGTTCTCGCTGTGTCCTCCGCTATGTCTCCGCTGTGTCACGCTGTGTCCCGCTGTGTCCCACTGTGTCTCCCACTGTGTCCCGTTGTGTCCACTGCCTTGGCCCCGTTGTGTCCCGCTGTGTCCCGCTGAGTCCTCGCTGTGTCCCGCTGTGTCCCGCTGTGTCCCTCTGTGTCCCCGCTCTCCCCCGCTGTGTCCTGCTGTGTCCCCGCTGGGTCGACGCTGTGTCCCGCTCTGTTCTCACTTTGTCCCCACTGTGTCCAGCTGTGTCCCGCTGGGTCCCTGCTGTGTCCCGCTGTGTCCCTGCTGTGTCCCCGATGTGTCCCGCTATGTCCCGCTGTGTCTGCCTCTATGTCCCCCGCTGTTTTTCCCTTCGTGTCCCGCAGTGTCCCCTGCTGTGTCATTGCTGAGTCCCCGCTGTGTCCCCGCTGTGTCCCCGCTCTGTCCCCGCTGTGTCCCGCTGTGTCTCCCGCTTTGTCCCCCTCTGTGTCCTGCTCTGTCCCCGCTGTGTCCCGTTGTGTCTCCCCCGTGTCCAGCTGTGTCCCACTGTGTCCCGCTGTGTCCCCGCTCTGTTCCACTGTGTCACTGCTGTGTCCCCGCTGTGTCCCCGCTGTCCCCCGCAGTGTCCCGCTGTGTCCCGTTTTGTCCCGCTGTCTCCCGCTGTGTCCCCCAATGTATCCCGCTGTGTCCTCGCTGTGTCCCCCATTGTGTCCCGCTATGTCCGCCCTTTGTCCCCCGCTGTGTCCCCGCTGTGTTCCGCTGTGTCGCCGCTGTGTCCCCAGCTGTGTCCCGCTGTGTCCCGCTGTGTCCCGCTTTGTCCGCCTCTATGTCCCCTGCTGTGTCCCTCTGTGTCCCCGCTGTGTTCCCGCTGTGTCCTGTTGTGTCCCGCTGTGTCTCCATGCTGTCCCACGCTTTGTCCCCGCTATGTCCCCTCTGTATCCCGCTGTGTCCCGCTGTGTATCGCTGTGTCCCGGTGTGTCTCCCTGCTGTCCCACGCTTTGTCCCCGCTATGTCCCCGCTGTGTCCCACTGTGTCCCGCTGTGACCCCGCTGTCCCCCGTTGTGAACATTGTGTGTCCCGCTATGTCTCCCGCTTTGTCCACCTCTGTGTCCCGCTCTGTCCCCGCTGTGTCCCGTTGTGTCTCCCGCTGTGTCCAGCTGTGTCCCACTGTGTCCCGCTGTGTCCCCGCTCTGTCCTGCTGTGTACCCCTGTGTCCCGGCTGTGTCCCTGCTGTGTCCCCCGCTGTGTTCCGCTGTGTCCCCGCTATGTCCCACTGTGTCCCGCTGTGTCTCCCTGCTGTCCCCGTCTTTGTCCCCGCTGTGTCCCAGCTGTGTCCCGTTGTGTCAACGCTCTCCGCCGCTATGTCCACTCTGTGTCCCGCTGTGTCCTCACTGTGTCCCCCGCTGTGTCCCCGCTGTGTCCCGCTGTGTCCCAGCTGTCCCCCGATGTGTACATTGTGTGTCCCACTGTGTCCTCGCTGTGTCACCCGCTATGTTTCCGCTGTGTCGCGCTGTGTCCCGCTGTGTCTCCCACGGTGTCCCGTTGTGTCCACTGCCTTGGCCCCGCTGTGTCCCGCTGTGTCCTCGCTGTGTCCCCGCTGTGTCCCGCTGTGGCCCTCTGTGTCCCCGCTCTCCCCCGCTGTGTCCTGCTGTGTCCTCGCTGGGTCGACTCTGTGTCCCGCTCTGTTCTCACTTTGTCCCCACTGTGTCCAGCTGTGCCCCGCTGGGTCCCCACTGTGTCCCTGCTGTGTCCCTGCTGTGTCCCCGATGTGTCCCGCTGTGTCCCGCTGTGTCCGCCTCTTTGTCCACCGCTGTGTCCCCACCATGTCCTGCAGTGTCCCCCACTGTGTCATTGCTGAGTCCCCGCTGTGTCACCGTTGTGTCCCCGCTGTGTCCCCGCTGTGTCCGGCTGTGTCCCGTGGTGTCTCGCTTTGTCACCCGCTGTGTCCTCCGCTGTGTCTCCCGCTTTGTCCCCCTCTGTGTCCCGCTCTGTCCTCGATGTGTCCCGTTGTGTCTCCCGGTGTGTGAAGCTGTGTCCCGCTGTGTCCCCGCTCTGTCCCGCTGTGTACCCCTGTGTCCAGGCTGTGTCCCCGC
>NW_012295299.1:0-5253 GCF_000151885.1 Dipodomys ordii
AAAAGAAAAAAAAGAAAAGAGAAAGAGAGACAAAAAAAAAAAAAAAGAAAAGAAGAGAAAAAAAAAAAAAAAAAAAAAAAAAAAAATAAAAAAAGAAAAAAAAAAGAAAGAGAGGAAAAAGGAGAAAAGAAAGAGGAAAAGGAAACAGGGGCCTCCTCCACCTCCTCCTCCTCCTCCTCTTCCTCCTCCTCCTCCTCCTCCTCCTCCTCCTTCTTCTTCTTCATCTTCTTCTTCTTCTTCATCTTCTTCTTCTTCTTCTTCTTCTTCTTCTTCTTCTTCTTCTTCTTCTTCTTCTTCTCTTTCTTCTGCTTCTACTTTTCCTGCTTCTTCTGCTTCTACTGCTTCTCTTTCTGCTTCTCATTCTGCTTCTGCTTCTCCTTCTCCTATGTCTTCTGCGGCTCTTCCTTCTCCTACTTCTACTTCTCCTTCTGCTTCTGCTTCTTCTGCTTCTGCTGCTTCTCCTTCTGCATCTTCTTCTGCTTCTCCTTGTGATTCTCCTTCTGCTTCTCCTTCGGTTTCTCCTTCTCCTTCTCGTTCTTCTGCTTTTCTATCTGCTTCTCCTTCTGCTTCTGCTGCAACTGCTACTGCTTCTTCTGTTTCTTCTGCGTCTCCTTCTGTTTTGATTCTCATTCAGCTTCTGCTTCTCCTTCACGTTCTCATTCAGCTTCTCCAGATTCTGCTTCTTCTGCTTCTCCTGCTTCCGCTTTTGCTTCAGGTTCTGCTTCTGCTTCATCGGATTCTTATGCTTCTGCTTCTCCTGCTTCTGCTTCTTCTGCTTCCCCTCCTCTTTCTGCTTCTCCTTCTGTTTCTGCTTCTCCTTCTGCTTCTGCTTCTTGTCCTTCTCCTGATTCTTCTGCTTCTGCTTCTACTGCTTCTGCTTCTTCTGCTTTTCCTGCTTGTCCTTCTGCTTTTCCTTCTCCTTCTGCTTCTGCTCCTTCTCCTTCTTCTGTTTCTTCTTCTTCTGCTTCTCCCGCATCTGCTTCTTCTGCTTCTCCTGCTTCTCGTTCTGCTTCTCTTCGTCGGCTTCTCTTTCTACTTCCGCTTCTGCTTCTTCTGATTCTGCTTCTTCTACTTCTTCTCTCCTTCTGCTTCTGCTTCTTCTGCTTCTCCTGCTTCTCCTTCTGCATCTCCTTCTGCTTGTGCTTTTCGTCTGCTTCTTCTTCTGCTTCTGCTTCTCCTTCTTCTGCTTCTCCGTCTGATTCTGCTTCTTCTGCCTTTCCTGATTCTCCTTCTGCTTCTCCTTCTTCTTCTCCTTCTGTTTCTCCTTCTCCTTCTCGTTCTTCTGCTATTCCTTCTGCTTCTCTTTCTGTTTCGGCATCTTCAGATTCTTCTGCTACTGCTTCTGCTTCTTCTGTTTCTTCTGCTTCTCCTTCTGCTTTTGCTTCTCTTTCTGCTTCTGCTTCTCCTTCTGGTTCTCCTTCTTCTTCTCCAGATTCTGCTTCTTCTGCTTCTCCTTCCGCTTCAGGTTCTGCTTCTGCTTCTTCGGCTTCTTCTGCTTTTATTTCTGCTTCTCCTTCTGTTTCTGCTTCTGTTTCTGCTTCTGCTTCTTCTCCTTCTTCTATTTCTTCTGCTTCTCCTGCTTCTGCTTCTCTTGCTTCTCCTTCTGTTTCTCTTTATTCTTATCCTTCTGCTTCTCCTTCTCCTTCTCCTTCTTCTGCTTCTCCTTCTGCTTCTGCTTCTCCTTCTGCATCTACTTCTGTTTTAATTTCTCCTTCTTCTGCTTTTCATTCTGCTTCTGCTTCTCCTGCTTCTGCTTCTTCTGCTTCTCCTGCTTCTCCTTCTCCTTCTCCTTTTCTTTCTGCTTCTCCTTCTTCTTCTTCTGCTTTTCCTGCTTCTTCTTCTTCTGCTTCTTCTTCTTTTTCTGCTTTTTCAGTTTCTTCTGCTTCAGCTTCTGCTTCTTCTGCTTCTCCTTCTGCTTCTGTTTCTCCTTCTGCTTCTGCTCTTCTCCTTCTTCTGTTTCTTCTGCTTCTGCTTCTCCTGCTTCTCCTTCTTCTGCTTCTCCTACTTCTCCTTCTGCTTCTCCGTCTCATTCTCCTTCTCCTTCAATTTCTCCTTCTTGTGCTTCTCATTCTGCTTCTGCTTCTGCTTCTCCTATTCTGCTTCTTCTGTTTCTCCTTCTGCTTCTCCTTCTGCTTCTCTTTCTGCTTCTGATTCTCCTTCTGCTCCTCCTACTCCTAATCCTTCTCTTTCTCCTTCTTCTTCTTCTGCTTCTCGTTCTGCTTCTGCTTCTTCTCCTTGTTCTGTTTCTTCTGCTTCTGCTTTTCCAGCTTCTGCTGCTTCTGCTTGTCCTTCTGCTTCAGGTTCTCCTTCTGCTTCTTGGGCTTCTTCTGTTTCTTCTGCTTCTGCTTCTCCTGCTACTGCTTCTTCTGCTTCTCTTTCTGCTTCTCCTTCTGCTTCTGCTTCTCCTTCTGTTCCTTCTCTTTCTTCTTCTTCTGCTTCTCCCGCTTCTGCTTCTTCTGCTTCTCCTGCTCCTTCTTCTCCTTCCCTTTCTGCTTCTGCTTCTGCTTCTTCTGATTCTCCAACTTCTCCTTCTTCTTCTCCTTCTGTTTCTGCTTCGCTTTCTGCTTCTGCATCTCCTTCTGCTTCACCTTCTGCTGCTCTTTCTCCTTCTTCTGTTTCTCCCTCTGCTTCTGCTTCTTATGCTTCTTCTTTATCTTCTGCTTCTGCTTCTCCTGCTTCTGCTTCTTATGCTTCTACTGCTTCTTATTCTGCTTCTGCTTCTACTTCTCTTTGTGCTTCTGCTTCTCCTGCTTGTTTTTCTGCTTCTTCTGCTGCTTCTCCTTCTGCTGCTTCTTCTACTTCTCCTTCTCCTCCTTCTCTTTTTGCTTCGCCTTCTGCTTCTGCTTCTGCTTCTTCTGTTTCTCCTGCCTGAATTTCTGATTCTACTTCTTCTGCTGCTTCTCCTTCTGCTTCTGCTTGTACTTCTGATTCTGATTCTGCTTCTTCTCTTTCGGCTTCTCCTGCTTCTGCTTTTTGTGTTTCTCCTGCTTCTCTTTCTGCTTCTCATTCCGCTCTGCTTCTCCTTCTGCTTCTGCTTCTCCTCCTTCTCCTTCTCCTACTTCTGCTTCTCCTTCATCTTCTGCTTCTTCTGCTTCTCCTTCTGCATCTCCTTCTGCTTGTGCTTAGCCTTATGCTTCTTCTTCTGCCTCTGCTTCTCCTTCTCCTTCTTTTGCTTCTCCTTTTGCTTCTGCTTCTTCTGCTTTTCCTGCTTCTCCTTCTGCTTCTGCTTCTTCTGCTTTTCCTTCTGCATCTTTTTCTGCTTCTGCTTCTCCTTCTCCTTCTTCTGCTTCTTCTTCTTATTCTCCTTCTTCTTCTTCTTCTTCTTCTTCTTCTGCTTTACCTGCTTCTCTTTCTGCTTCTCCTTCTGCTTCTCCTTCTGTTTCTCCTTCTCCTTCTTCTTCTTCTGCTTCTCGTTCTGCTTCTGCTACAACAGCTACTGCTTCTCCTTCTTCTGTTTCTTCTGTTTCTCCTTCTGATTTTCATTCTCTTTCTGCTTCTGCTTCTCCTTCTCCTTCTCCAGATTCTGCTTCTTCTGCTTCTCCTGCTTCTCCTTCAGCCCGAGGTTCTCCTTCTGCCTCTTCGGATTCTTATGCTTCTGCTTCTCCTGCTTCTGCTTCTTCTGCTTCTCCTCTTTCTCTTTCTACTTCTCCTTCTGTTTCTGCTTCTCCTTCTGCTTCTGCTTCTGCTTCTTGTCCTTCTCCTGTTTCTTCTCCTTCTGCTTCTCCTGCTTCTGCTTCTTCTACTTTTCCTGCTTCTCTTTCTGCTTCTCCTTCTGCTTCTCCTTCTGCTTCTGTCCTTCTCCTTCTTCTGTTTCTTCTTCTTCTGCTTCTCCCGCTTGTGCTTCTTCTGCTTCTCCTGCTTCTCGATCTGCTTCTCTTCGTCGGCTTCTCTTTCTATTTCTGCTTCTGCTTCTTCTGATTCTGATTCTTCACCTTCTTCTTCTCCTTCTGCTTCTGCTTCTTCTGCATCTCCTGCTTCTCCTTCTGCATCTCCGTCTGCTTGTGCTTTTCCTTCTGCTTCTTCTTCTGTTTCGGCTGCTTCTTCTCCTTCTCCTTCTGCTTTAGGTTCTGCTTTTGCTTCTTCGGCTTCTTCTGCTTCTATTTCTGCTTCTCCTTCTGTTTCTGCTTCTCTTTCTGCTTCTGCTTCTTCTCTTTCTTCTATTTCTTCTGCTTCTCCTGCTTCTGCTTCTCCTGCTTCTCCTTCTGTTTCTCTTTATTCTTATCCTTCTGCTTCTCCTTCTCCTTCTCCTTCTTCTGCTTCTCCTTCTGCCTCTGCTTCTGCTTCTCCTTCTGCATCTACTTCTGTTTTAATTTCTCCTTCTTCTGCTTTTCATTCTGCTTCTGCTTCTCCTGCTTCTGCTTCTTCTGCTTCTCCTGCTTCTCCTTCTCCTTCTCCTTTTCTTTCTGCTTCTCCTTCTTCTTCTTCTGCTTTTCCTGCTTCTTCTTCTTCTGCTTCTTCTTCTTTTTCTGCTTTTTCAGTTTCTTCTGCTTCACCTTCTGCTTCTTCTGCTTCTCCTTCTGCTTCTCTTTCTCCTTCTGCTTCTGCTCTTCTCCTTCTTCTGTTTCTTCTGCTTCTGCTTCTCCTGCTTCTCCTTCTTCTGCTTCTCCTACTTCTCCTTCTGCTTCTCCGTCTCATTCTCCTTCTCCTTCAATTTCTCCTTCTGGTGCTTCTCATTCTGCTTCTGCTTCTGCTTCTCCTACTTCTGCTTCTTCTGTTTCTCCTTCTGCTTCTCCTTCTGCTACTCTTTCTGCTTCTGATTCTCCTTCTGCTCCTCCTACTCCTAATCCTTCTCTTTCTCCTTCTTCTTCTTCTGCTTCTCGTTCTGCTTCTGCTTCTTCTGCTTGTTCTGTTTCTTCTGCTTCTGCTTTTCCAGCTTCTGCTGCTTCTGCTTGTCCTTCTTCTTCAGGTTCTCCTTCTCCTTCTTGGGCTTCTTCTGTTTCTTCTGCTTCTGCTTCTCCTACAACTGCTTCTTCTGCTTCTGTTTCTATTTCTGCTTCTCCTTCTGCTTCTGCTTCTCCTTCTGCTCCTTCTCCTTCTTCTGTCATCTGCTTCTCCCGCTTCTGCTTCTTCTGCTTCTCCTGATTGTCCTTCTGCTTCTGCTTCTCCTTCTCCCTCTTCTGCTTCTCTTTCTGCTTATGCTTCTTA
This sequence comes from Dipodomys ordii, assembly GCF_000151885.1. Taxonomy (NCBI): domain Eukaryota; kingdom Metazoa; phylum Chordata; class Mammalia; order Rodentia; family Heteromyidae; genus Dipodomys; species Dipodomys ordii. The sequence goes on from NW_012295299.1 coordinate 5,146, forward strand.
AGATTCTCCAACTTCTCCTTCTGTTTCTGCTTCTCTTTCTACTTCTGCATCTCCTTCTGCATCACCTTCTGCTGCTCCATCTCCTTCTTCAGTTTCTCCCTCTGCTTC
>NW_012295300.1:0-5253 GCF_000151885.1 Dipodomys ordii
CCGCTGTGTGCCTGCTGTGTCCCTCTGTGTACCCCGCTGTGTCCAGCTGTGTACCCGCTGTGTCCCGCTGTGTCCCCTCTCTGTCCTCTGCTGTTCCCCGCTGTGTCCCCCGCTGTGTCCCGCTGTGTCCCGCTGTGTCCCGCTGTGTCACACTGTGTCCGTGTTGTCCCGCTTTGTCCCCCGCTGTGACCTCGCTTTGTTTCCCGATGTGTCCCGCTGTGTACCACTCTGTGACCCCGCTGTGTCCCGCTCAGTACCCGCTGTGTCCCGCTATGTTCCCGCAGTGTCCCCGCTGTGTCCCGCTGTGTCCTCGCTGTGTCCACCGATGTGTCTCGTTGTGTCCTCAGCTGTGTACCCCGCTGTGTCCTGCTGTGTCCCCTCTGTATCGACGCTGTGTCCTGCTGGGTCCCGCTATGTCCTCGATGTGTTCCCCGTTGTGTCCCGCTGTGTCCTCCGCTGTGTCCCCCTCTGTGTCCCTGCTGTGTCCCCGCTGTGTCCGGCTGTGTCCCGCTTTGTCCTCGCTGTGTCCCAGGCTGTGTCCCGCTGTGTCCTGCTGTGTCCCCGTTGTGTCCCACTGTGTCCCCCGCTGTGTCCCGCTGTGTACCGCTGTGTCCCGCTGTGTCCTGCTGTGTCCACGCTGTGTTCCCGGCTGTGTCCCGCTGTGTACCCCTCTGTGTCCCCCGCTGTGTCCCGCTGTGTCCCCCGCTGTGACCCGCTGTGTCCCGCTTTGTCCCCCGCTGTGTCCCCACTGTGTGCCCCTTGTGTCCCGCTGTGTACCCTGCTGTGTCCAGCTGTGTTCCCGCTGTGTCCCGCTGTGTCCCCTCTCTGTCCCCTGCTGTCCTCCTTAGTGTCTCCCGCTGTGTCCCCTCTCTGTCCCCTGCTGTCCCCCGCTGTGTCTCCCGCTGTGTCCCGCTGTGTCCCGCTTTGTCGCCTGCTTTGTCCCGCTGGGCCCCTGCAGTGTCCCCGCTGTGTCACACTGTGTCACACTGTGTCCCGTGTTGTCCCGCTTTGGCCCCCGCTGTGACCTGGCTGTGTTTCTCGCGGTGTCCCGCTGTGTACCCTTCTGTGTCCCCCGCTGTGTCCCGCTGTGTACCCCGCTGTGTCCCGCTGTGTACCCCGCTGTGTCCAGCTGGGTCTTCGCTTTGTCCCTCGCTGTCTCCTGCTTTGTCCCACACTGTGTCCCGCTGTGACCCGCTGTGTCCTCGCTGTGTCCCCCGCTGTGTCCCGCTGTGTCCCCCGCTGTGACCCGCTGTGTCCTGCTGTGTCCCCCACAGTGTCCCTGCTGTCTCCCCAGTGTGTCACACTGTTTCCCGCTGTGTACTGCTGTGTCTCCCGCTGAGTTCCTCTGTGTCCCGCTGTGTCCCAATGTGTCCTCGCTGTGTCACGCTCTGTCCTGCTCTGTCCCCGTTGTGTCATGCTTTGTCCCGCTGTGTCCCCACTGTGTGCCCGCTGTGTCCCTCTGTGTACCCCGCTGTGTACGCTGTGTCCCCTCTCTGTCCTCTGCTGTCCCCCGCTGTGTCCCCCACTCTGTCCCCCGCTGTGACCCGCTGTGTCCCGCTGTGTCCCACGCTGTGTCCCCACTGTGTGCCCCCTGTGTCCCACTGTGTACCCCGCTGTGTCCAGCTGTGTTCCCGCTGTGTCCACTGCTGTGTCCTGCTGTGTACCCCGCTGTGTCCCGCTATGTTCCCGCAGTGTCCCCGCTGTGTCCCGCTGTGTCCCGCTCTGTCCCTGCTGTGTCCCGCTGTGTCCCCCTGTGTCCCCCGCTGTGTCCCGCTATGTTCCCGCAGTGTCCCCGCTGTGTCCCGCTGTGTCCCACTGTGTCCCGTGGTGTCCCAGTTTGTCCTTCGCTGTGTCCCCAGGTGAGTCCCCGCTGTGTCCCGCTGTGTCCCCCACTGGGTCCCGCTGTGTCCCCACAGGGTCACCGCTGTTTCCCGCTGTGACCTGCTGTGTTCCGTGGTGTCCCGCTTTGTCCCCCGCTGTGTCCCCCGCTGAGTCCCCGCTGTGTCCCCCGCTTTGTACCGCTGTGTCCGTGCAGTGTCCTCGCTGTGTCCCGCTGTGTCACACTGTCCCGTGGTGTCCTGCTTTGTCCCCCGCTGTGTCCCCCACTGAGTCCCCTCTGTGTCCCGCTGTGTCCACGCTGTGTCCCCCCTTGTCTCCCGCTGTGTCCCCCGCTGTATCCCGCACCCCACTGTACCGCTGTGTCCTCGCTGTGTCCCCCACTGTGTCCAGCAGTGTCCTCCGTGTATCCCAAGCTGTGTCCCGCTGTGTCCCTCTGTGTACCCCGCTGTGTCCTGCTATGTTCCTGCAGTGTCCTCGCTGTGTCCCGCTGTGTCCCGCTTGTCCTCGCTGTGTCCCCCGCTGTGTCCGTTTGTGTCCCCAGCTGTGTACCCCGCTGTGTCCTGCTGTGTCCCACTGTATCGACGCTGTGTCCTGCTGGGTCCCGCTGTGTCCTCGCTGTGTTCCCTGTTGTGTCCCGCTGTGTCCCCCGCTGTGTCCCCGCTGTGTCCCTGCTGTGTAACTACTGTGTCGCCGCTGTGTCCCACTGTGTCCTGCTGTGTCCTCACTGTGTCCCCCGCTGTGTTCTGCTGTGTCCCGCTGTGTCCCGCTGTGTCCCTGCTGTGACCCTCTCTGTCCCCGCTGTATTGACGCTGTGTCCCGGTGTTTCCCGCTGTGTCCGCGCTGTGTTTCCGGCTGTGTCCCGCTGTGTACCCCTCTGTGTCCCCCGCTGTGTCCCTCTGTGTCCCCTCTCTGTCCCCTGCTGGTCCCCGCTGTGTCCCCCGCTGTGTCGCGCTGTGTCGCCCGCTTTGTCTCGCTGTGCCCCTGCAGTGTCCACGCTGTGTCCCACTGTGTCACACTGTGTCCCGTGTTGTCCCGCTTTGTCCCCCGCTGTGACCTCTCAGTGTTTCCCGCTGTGTCCTCGCTGTGTCCCCCGCTGTGTCCCGCTGTGTCCTCGCTGGGTCCCCCGCTGTGTCCCGCTGTGTCCCCCGCTGTGTCCCGCTGTGTCCGACTGTGTCCCGCTCTGTCCCCGCTGTGTCCCTCTGTGTCCCCGCTGTATGTCCGCTGTGTCCCGCTGTGTACCCCGCTGTGTCCAGCTGTGTCCTTTTGTGTCACGCTGTTTCCCCGCTGTGTCCCTTCTGTGTCCCTCTGTGTACCCCGCTGTGTCCAGCTTTGTCCCCGCTGTGTCTCGCTGTGTCCCACGCTCTGTCCCACACTGTGTCCCGCAGTGTCCCGCGCTGTGTCCCGCTGTGTCCCCCGCTGTGTCCCGCTGTGTCCCCCGCTGAGTCCCCTCTGTGTCACCGCTGTGTCCCGCTGTTTCCTCGCTATGTCCCCTGCTGTCTGCCTCTCTGTCCCATGCTGTGTCTCACGCTTTGTCCCCGCTGTGACCCACTGTGTCCCGCTGTGTCCGGCTGTGCCCCCACTGTGTCCCGTTGTGTCCACAGTGTGTACCACGCTGTGTAACGCTGTGTGCCCGCTGTGTTCTGCTTTGGCCTCACTGTTTTCCCCGCTGTGTACCCCTCTGTGTCCCCCGCTGTTTCCCGCTGTGTCCCCCGCTGTGTCCCTGCTGTGTCCCCGCTGTGTCCTGCTGTGTCCCGCTGTGTAATGCTGTGTCCCCTGCTGAGTCCCGCTGTGTCCCCGCTGTGTCCCAATGTGTCCTCGCTCTGTCCCCCGCTGTGTCCCGCTGTGTCCTTCCTGTGTCCCCCGCTGTGTCCCGCTGTGTCCCCCGCTGTGGCCCCCGCTATGTCCCGCTGTGTCCACCGCTGTGTCCCGCTCTGTCCTTGCTCTGTCCCCTACTGTGTGCCGCTGTGTCCTCGCTGTGTCCCCCGATGTGTCCCGCTGTGTCCTTTTGTGTCACGCTGTTTCCCCGCTGTGTCCCTGCAGTGTCCCATTGTGTACCCCGCTGTGTCCAACTTTGTCCCCGCTGTGTCTCGTTGTGTCCCACGCTCTGTCCCACATTGTGTCCCGCAGTGTCCCCCGCTGTGTCCCGCTGTGTCCCCCGCTGTGTCCCGCTGTGTCCCCCGCTGAGTCCCCACTGTGTCCCCGCTCTGCCCGTTGTGTCCCCCGCTGTGTCCTGCTGTGTCCCGCTGTGTCCCGCTGTGTCCTTGCTGTGACCCGCTCTGTCCCCACTGTATCGACGCTGTGTCCCACTGTGTACGCGCTGTTTTCCCCCTGTGTCCCGCTGTGTACCACTCTGTGTCCCCGGCTGTGTCCCTCTGTGTCCCCCGCTGTGACCCACTGTGTTCCGCTGTGTCCCCCACTGTGTCCCTGCTGTCTCCCCGGTGTGTCCCACTGTGTCCCGCTGTGTACTGCTGTGTCTCCCGCTGAGTTCCGCTGTGTCCCCGCTGTGTCCCAATGTGTCCTCGCTGTGTCATGCTCTGTCATGCTCCGTCCCCGCTGTGTCCCGCTGTGTCCTGCTGTGTCCCCACTGTGTGCCCGCTGTGTCCCTCTGTGTACCCCGCTGTGTCCAGCTGTGTCCCCGCTGTGTCCCGCTGTGTCCCCTTTCCCCTGTTGTCCCCCGCTTTGTCCCCCACTGTGTCCCGCTGTGTCTCGCTGTGTTACACTGTGTCCCCTGTTGTCCCGCTTGGTCCCCTGCTGTGACCTCGCTGTGTTTCCCGCTGTGTCCCTCTGTGTACCACTCTGTGTCCCCAGCTGTGTCCCGCTGTGTACCCCGCTGTGTCCAGCTATGTTCCCGCAGTGTCCCCGCTGTCTCCCGCTGTTTCCTCTCTGTGTCCACCGCTGTGTCCCCAGCTGTGTACCCCGCTGTGTCCCGCTGTGTCCCCGCTGTATCGACGTTGTGTCCTGCTGGGTCCCGCTGTGTCCTCGCTGTGTTCCCCGTTGTGTCCCGCTATGTCCCCCGCTGTGTCCTCCGCTGTGTCCCTGCTGTGTCCCTGCTGTGTCCCCGCTGTGTCCCGCTGTGTCCTGCTGTGTCCTCGATGTGTCCCACGCTGTGTTCCGCTGTGTCCCCCGCTGTGTCCTGCTGTGTCCCGCTGTGTCCCCGCTGTGTCCCTCTGTGTCCCTCGCTGTGTCCCGCTGTGTCTCGCTGTGTCCCTGCTGTGACCCTCTCTGTCCCCGCTGTATTGACGGTGTGTCCAGCTGTGTCCACGCTGTGTTCCCGGCCGTGTCCCGCTGTGTACCCCTCTGTGTCCCCCGCTGTTTCCCGCTGTGTCCCCCGCTGTGACCCGCTGTGTCCCGCTGTGTCCCCGCTGTGTCCCCACTGTGTGCCCCTGTGTCCCGCTGTGTACCCCGCTGTGTCCA
>NW_012295301.1:0-5253 GCF_000151885.1 Dipodomys ordii
TAAAAAAATAAATAAATAAGTAATCATACTATCATGCTACTTCCTCCAAGATCCTCATACTCAGTCATCTCGTACATCATCATAGTACATCATCATAATACATAGTACTACTACATCCTCATCATCGTCTCAATTAGTAATCGTCATCTATCCTGAGTCTTATGCTCATACTCCTCTTTCTGCTTCTCATTCTGCATCTGCTTCTCCCTTCTGCTTCTCCCTATTTCTTCTGCGGCTCTTCCTTCTCCTACTTCTACTTCTCCTTCTGCTTCTGCTTCTTCTGCTTCTCCTGCTTCTCCTTCTGCATCTTCTTCTGCTTCTGCTTCTCCTTCAGCTGCTTCTTCTGCTTCTGTTTCTCCTTCTGCTTATTCTGCTTCTGCTTCTCCTTCTGCTTCTTCAGCTTCTCCTTCTGCTTCTCCTTCTGCTTCTCCTTCTGTTTCTCCTTCTCCTTGTCGTTCTTCTGCTTTTCTTTCTGCTTCTCCTTCTGCTTCTGCTGCAACTGCTACTGCTTCTTCTGTTTCTTCTGCGTCTCCTTCTGCTTTTGATTCTCTTTCAGATTCTGCTTCTCCTTCATCTTCTCATTCAGCCTCTCCAGATTCTGCTTCTTCTGCTTCTCCTGCTTCCGCTTTTGCTTCAGGTTTTGCTTCTGCTTCTTCGGATTCTTATGCTTCTGCTTCTCCTGCTTCTTCTTCTTCTGCTTCCCCTCCTCTTTCTGCTTCTCCTTATGTTTCTGCTTCTCCTTCTGCTTCTGCTCCTTCTCCTTCTTCTGTTTCTTCTTCTTCTGCTTCTCCCGCTTCTGCTTCTTCTGCTTCTCGTTCTGCTTCTCTTCGTCGGCTTCTCTTTCTACTTCTGCTTCTGCTTCTTCGGATTCTGCTTCTTCTACTTCTACTCTCCTTCTGCTTCTGCTTCTTCTGCTTCTCCTTCTGCATCTCCTTCTGCTTGTGCTTTTCGTCTGCTTCTTCTTCTGCTTCTGCTTCTCCTTCTCCTGCTTCTGCTTCTCTGTCTGATTCTGCTTCTTCTGCCTTTCCTGATTCTCCTTCTGCTTCTCCTTCTTCTTCTCCTTCTCCTTCTCGTTCTTCTGCTATTCCTTCTGCTTCTCTTTCTGCTTCTGCATCTTCTGCTTCTTCTGCTACTGCATCTGCTTCTTCTGTTTCTTCTGCTTCTCCTTCTGCTTTTGCTTCTCTTTCTGCTTCTGCTTCTCCTTCTGGTTCTCCTTCTTCTTCTCCAGATTCTGCTTCTTCTGCTTCTCCTTCCGCTTCAGGTTCTGCTTCTGCTTCTTCGGCTTCTTCTGCTTCTATTTCTGCTTCTCCTTCTGTTTCTGCTTCTCTTTCTGCTTCTGCTTCTTCTCCTTCTTCTATTTCTTCTGCTTATGCTTCTCCTGCTTCTCCTGCTTCTCCTTCTGTTTCTCTTTATTCTTATCCTTCTGCTTCTCCTTCTCCTTCTCCTTCTTCTGGTTCTCCTTCTGCTTCTGCTTCCGCTTCTGCTTCTCCTTCTGCATCTTCTTCTGTTTTATTTACTCCTTCTTCTGCTTTTCATTCTGCTTCTGCTTCTCCTGCTTCTGCTTCTTCTGCTTCTCCTGCTTCTCCTTCTCCTTCTCCTTCTCTTTCTGCTTCTGCTTATCCGTCTGTTTCTCCTACTCCTACTCCTTCTCTTTCTCCTTCTCCTTCTTCTTCTTCTGCTTTTCCTGCTTCTTCTTCTTCTGCTTCTTCTTCTTTTTCTGCTTTTTCAGTTTCTTCTGCTTCAGCTTCTGCTTCTTCTGCTTCTTCTGCTTCTGTTTCTCCTTCTGCTTCTGCTCTTCTCCTTCTTCTGTTTCTTCTGCTTCTGCTTCTCCTGCTTCTCCTTCTTCTGCTTCTCCTACTTCTCCTTCTGCTTCTCCGTCTCATTCTCCTTCTCCTTCAATTTCTCCTTCTTGTGCTTCTCATTCTGCTTCTGCTTCTGCTTCTTCTGTTTCTCCTTCTGCTTCTCCTTCTGTTTCTCTTTCTGCTTCTAATTCTGCTTCTGCTCCTCCTACTCCTAATCCTTCTCTTTCTCCTTCTTATTCTTCTGCTTCTCGTTCTGCTTCTGCTTGTTCGGTTTCTTCTGCTTCTGCTTTTCCAGCTTCTGCTGCTTCTGCTTGTCCTTCTGTTTCAGGTTCTCCTTCTGCTTCTTGGGCTTCTTCTGTTTCTTCTGCTTCTCCTGCAACTGCTTCTTCTGCTTCTGTTTCTATTTCTGCTTCTCCTTCTGCTTCTGCTTTTCCTCTGCTCCTTCTCCTTCTTCTGTTTCTTCTTCTTCTTCTGCTTCTCCCGCTTCTGCTTCTTCTGCTTCTCCTGATTGTCCTTCTGCTTCTGCTTCTCCTTTTCCCTCTTTTGCTTCTCTTTCTGCTTCTGCGTCTTCTGATTCTCCAACTTCTCCTTCTGTTTCTGCTTCTCTTTCTGCTTCTGCATCTCCTTCTGCTTCACCTTCTGCTGCTCCTTCTCCTTCTTCTGTTTCTCCCTCTCCTTCTTCTTCTGCTTCTTATGCTTCTTCTATTTTCTTCTGCTTCTGCATCTCCTGCTTCTGCTTCTTATGCTTCTACTGCTTCTTCTTCTGGTTCTGCTTCTTCAGCTTCTAATTCTCTTTCTGCTTCTGCTTCTCCTGCTTGTTTTTCTGCTTCTTCTGCTGCTTCTCCTTCTGCTGCTTCTTTAACTACTCCTTGTGCTTCTCTTTTTGCTTCTCCTTCTGCTTCTGCTTCTGCTTCTTCTGTTTCTCCTGCCTGAATTTCTGGTTCTACTTTTTCTGCTGCTTCTCCTTCTGCTTCTGCTTCTCCTCTGCTAATGTTTCTGCTTCTTCTGCTTCTTCTCTTTCGGCTTCTCCTGCTTCTGCTTCTTGTCCTTCTCCTGCTTCTCTTTCTGCTTCTCATTCTGCTTCTGCTTCTACTTCTGCTTCTCCTCCTTCTCCTTCTCCTACTTCTGCTTCTCCTTCAGCTTCTGATTCTTCTGCTTCTCCTGCTTCTCCTTCTGCATCTCCTTCTGCTTGTGCTTGTCCTTATGCTTCTGCTTCTGCTTCTCCTTCTCCTTCTTTTGCTTCTCCTTTTGCTTCTGCTTCTTCTGCTTTTCCTGCTTCTCCTCCTGCTTCTGCTTCTTCTGCTTCTCCTGCTTCTCATTCTGCATCTTCTTCTGCTTCTTCTGATTCTCCTTTTGCTTCTTCTTCTTCTGCTTTACCTGCGTCTCTTCCTGCTTCTCCTTCTGTTTCTCCTTTTGTTTCTCCTTCTCCTTCTTGTTCTTCTGCTTTTCCTTCTGCTTCTGCTACAACTGCTTCTGTTTCTACTTCTTCTTTTTCTTCTGCTTCTCCTTCTGCTTTTGATTCTCTTTCTGCTTCTGCTTCTCGTTCTGCTTCTTATTCTGCTTCTTCAGATTCTGCTTCTTCTGCTTCTCCTGCTTGTCCTTCTGCTTCAGATTCTCCTTCTGCTTCTTCACATTCTTATGCTTCTGCTTCTCCAGCTTCTACTTCTTCTGTTTCCCTCCTTCTCTTCCTGCTTTTCCTTCTGTTTCTGCTTCTCCTTCTGCTTCTTGTCCTTCTTGTGTTTCTTCTGCTTCTGCTTTTCAAGTTTCTGCATCTCCTGCTTCTCCTTCTGCTGCTCTTTCTGCTTCTCCTGCTGCTTTTCCTTCTCCGGCTCCTTCTTCTGTTTCTCTTTCTGCTTCTCCTTCTGTTTCTCCTACTCCTTCTCCTTCTCGTTCTTCTGCTTTTCCTTCTGCTTCTCCTTCTGCTTCTGCATCTTCAGCTTCTTCTGCTACTGCTTCTGCTTCTTCTGTTTCTTCTGCTTCTCCTTCTGCTTTTGCTTCTCTTTCTGCTTCTGCTTCTCCTTCTGGTTTCCTTCTTCTTCTCCAGATTCTGATTTTTCTGCTTCTCCTTCCGCTTCAGGTTCTGCTTCTGCTTCTTCAGCTTCTTCTGCTTCTATTTCTGCTTCTCCTTCTGTTTCTGCTTCTCTTTCTGCTTCTGTTTCTTCTCCTTCTTCTATTTCTTCTGCTTATGCTTCTACTGCTTCTCCTGCTTCTCCTTCTGTTTCTCTTTATTCTTATCCTTCTGCTTCTCCTTCTCCTTCTTCTGCTTCTCCTTCTGCTTCTGCTTCTGCTTCTCCTTCTGCATCTTCTTCTGTTTCAATTTCTCCTTCTTCTGCTTTTCATTCTTCTTCTGCTTCTCCTGCTTCTGCTTCTTCTGCTTCTCCTGCTTCTCCTTCTCCTTCTCTTTCTGCTTCTGCTTATCCGTCTGTTTCTCCTACTCCTAATCCTTCTCTTTCTCCTTCTCCTTCTTCTTCTTCTGCTTTTCCTGCTTGTTCTTCTTCTGCTTCTTCTTCTTTTTCTGCTTTTTCAATTTCTTCTGCTTCAGCTTCTGCTTCTTCTGCTTCTCTTCTGCTTCTGTTTCTCCTTCTGCTTCTGCTCTTCTCCTTCTTCTGTTTCTTCTGCTTCTGCTTCTCCTGCTTCTCCTTCTTCTGCTTCTCCTACTTCTCCTTCTGCTTCTCCGTCTCCTTCTCCTTCTCCTTCAATTTCTCCTTCTTGTGCTTCTCATTCTGCTTCTGCTTCTCCTGCTTCTGCTTCTTCTGTTTCTCCTTCTGCTTCTCCTTCTGCTTCTCTTTCTGCTTCTAATTCTGCTTCTGCTCCTCCTACTCCTAATCCTTCTCTTTCTCCTTCTTATTCTTCTGCTTCTCGTTCTGCTTCTGCTTCTTCTGCTTGTTCTGTATCTTCTGCTTCTGCTTTTCCAGCCTCTGATGCTTCTGCTTCTCCTTCTGCTTCAGGTTCTCCTTCTGCTTCTTCAGCTTCTTCTGTTTCTTCTGCTTCTGCTTCTCCTGCAACTGCTTCTTCTGCTTCTGTTTCTATTTCTGCTTCTCCTTCTGGTTTTGCTTCTCCTTCTGCTCCTTCTCCTTCTTCTGTTTCTTCTTCTTCTTCTGCTTCTCCCACTTCTGCTTCTTCTGCTTCTCCTGATTGTCCTTCTGCTTCTGCTTCTCCTTCTCCCTCTTTTGCTTCTCTTTCTGCTTCTGCTTCTTCTGATTCTCCAACTTCTCCTTCTGTTTCTGCTTCTCTTTCTGCTTCCGCATCTCCTTCTGCTTCACCTTTGCTGCTCCTTCTCCTTCTTCTGTTTCTCCCTCTGCTTCTATTTCTGCTCCTTTGCTTCTTCTTTTTCTTCTGCTTCTGCTTCTACTGCTTCTGCTTCTTATGCTTCTACTGCTTCTTCTTCTGGTTCTGCTTCTTCAGCTTCTAATCTCTTTCTGCTTCTGCTTCTCCTGCTTGTTTTCGGCTT
>NW_012295302.1:0-5251 GCF_000151885.1 Dipodomys ordii
TTCTCTTTCTGCTTCTGCTTCTCCTACTTCTTTTTCTGCTTCTTCTGCTGCTTCTCCTTCTACTGCTTCTTCTAGTTCTTCTTCCGCTTCTCTTTTTGCTTCTCCTTCTGCTTCTGCTTCTGATTCTTCTGTTTCTCTTGCCTGAATTTCTGGTTCTACTTCTTCTGCTGCTTCTCCTTCTGCTTCTGCTTCTACTTCTGCTTCTGTTTCTGCTTCTGCTTCTTCTCTATCGGCTTCTCCTGCTTCTGCTTCTTGTGCTTCTCCTGCTTCTCTTTCTACTTCTCATTCCGCTTCTGCTTCTCCTTCTGCTTCTGCTTCTCCTCCTTCTCCTTCTCCTACTTCTGCTTCTCCTTCAGCTTCTGTTTCTTCTGCTTCTCCTGCTTCTCCTTCTTCATCTCCTTCTTCTTGTGCTTGTCCTTATGCTTCTTCTTCTGCTTCTGTTTCTCCTTCTCCTTCTCCTTCTTTTGCTTCTCCTTTTGCTTCTGCTTCTTCTGCTTCTCCTTCTTCTCCTTCTGCTTCTGCTTCTTCTGCTTCTCCTGCTTCTTCTTCTGCATCTTCTTCTGCTTCTCCTTCTCCTTCTTCTGCTTCTCCTTCTGATTCTTCTTCTGCTGCTTTACCTGCTTCTCTTTCTGCTTCTCCTTCTGTTTCTCCTTCTCCTTCTTGTTCTTCTGCTTTTCCTTCTGCTTCTCGTTCTGCTTCTGCTACAACTGCTACGGCTTCTACTTCTTCTGTTTCTTCTGCTTCTCCTTCTGCTTTTGATTCTCTTTCTGCTTCTGCTTCTCCTTCTGCTTCTCATTCTGCTTCTCCAGATTCTGCTTCTTCTGCTTCTCCTGCTTCTCCTTCTGCTTCAGGTTCTGCTTCTGCTTCTTCGGATTCTTATGCTTCTGCTTCTCCTGCTTCTGCTTCTTCTGCTTCTCCTACTTCTCTTTCTGCTTCTCCTTCTGTTTCTGCTTCTCCTTCTGCTTCTGCTTCTTGTCTTTCTCCTGTTTCTTCTGCTTCTGCTTCTCCTGTTTCTGCATCTCCTGCTTCTCCTTCTGCTGCTCTTTCTGCTTCTCCTGCTGCTTTTCTTTCTCCTGCTCCTTCTTCTGCTTCTCTTTCTGCTTCTCCTTGTGTTTCGCCTTCTCCTTCTCGTTCTTCTGCTTTTCCTTCTGCTTCTCCTTCTGCTTCTGCATCTTCTGCTTCTTCTGCTACTGCCTCTGCTTCTTCTGTTTCTTCTGTTTCTCCTTCTGCTTCTCCTTCTGCTTCTGCTTTTGCTTCTCTTTCTGCTTCTGCTTCTCCTTCTGCTTCTCCAGATTCTGCTTCTTCTGCTTCTCGTTCTGCTTCCCTTTCTGCTTCTCCTTCTGCTTCTGCTTCTTCGGCTTCTTCTGCTTCTGCTTCTCCTGCTGCTGCTTCTTCTGCTTCTCCTGCTTCTCTTTCGGCTTTTCCTTCTGTTTCTGCTTCTCCTTCTGCTTCTGCTTCTTCTCCTTCTATTTCTTCTGCTTCTGCTTCTCCTGCTTCTGCTTCTCCTGCTTCTCGTTCTGCTTCCCTTTCTGCTTCTCCTTCTCCTTCTTCTTCTTCTCCTTCTGCTTCTGCTTCTCCTTCTGCTTCTGCGTCAATTTCTCCTTCTGCTTCTCATTCTGCTTCTGCGTCTTCTGTTTCTTCTGCTTCTCCTGCTTCTGCTTCTCCTGCTTCTCCTACTTCTCGTGCTGCTTCTCCTTCTGCGTCTCTTTCTGCTTCTGCTTATCGGTTTGCTTCTCCTACTCCTAATCCTTGTCTCTCGCCTTCTCCGACTTCTTCTTCTTCTCCTTCTCTTGCTGATTCTGCTTCTGCTTATTCTATTACTGTTTCTTCTGCTTCTGCTTCAGATTGTGCTTCTTCTGTTTCTCCTTCTGCTTCAGATTATGATTCTGCTTCTTCGGCTTCGCCTGTTTCTTCTGCTTCTGCTTCTCCTACTTCTTCTGCTTCTCCTGCTTCTCTTTCTGCTTCTCCTTCTGCTTTTGCTTCTCCTTCTGCTTCTGCTTCTGCTCTTCTCCTTCTTCTGTTTCTTTTGCTTCTGTTTCTTCTGCTTCTTCTTTCTGTTTCTTCTCATGCTACCTCTGCTTCTCCTTCTTCTCCTTCTCTTTCTGCTTCTACTTCTGCTTCTTCTGATTCTCCTGCTTCTCCTTCTTGTTCTCCTTCTGTTTCTTCTTCTCATTCTGCTTCTGCTTCTCCTTCTGCTGCACCTTCTCCTTATCCTTCTTCTGATTCTCCCCCTGGTTCTTCTTCTGCTTATTTTGCTTATTCTTTTTCTTCTGCTTCTGCTTCTCCTGATTCTGCATCTTCTGCTTCTACTGCTTCTCCTTACGCTTCTCCTTATGCTTCTTCTTCTTCTTCTTCTTCTTCTTCTTCGTCTTCTTCTTCTTCTTCTTCTTCTTCATCTTCTTCTCTTTCGTCTGTTTCTGCTTTTCCTGCTTCTTCTGCTTCTACTGCTTCTCTTTCTGCTTCTCATTCTGCTTCTTCTTCTCCTTCTGCTTCTCCTATTGCTTCTGCTGCCCTTCCTTCTCCTTCTCCTTCTCCTTTTCCTCCTTCTGCTTCTCCTTCTGGTTCTCTTTCTGCTTCTGCTTCTTCTGATTCTCCAACTAATCCTTCTTCTTCTCCTTCTGTTTCTGCTTCTCTTTCTGCTTCTCCATCTCCTTCTGCTTCACCTTCTGCTGCTCCTTTTCCTCCTTGTGTTTCTCCCTTTGCTTCTGCTTCTGTTTCTTATGCTTCTTCTTGTTCTTCTGCTTCTGCTTCTCCTGCTTCTGCTTCTTATGCTTCTACTGCTTCTTCTTCTGCTTCTGCTTCTTCTGCTTCTACTTCTCTTTCTGCTTCTGCTTCTCCTGCTTGTTTTTCTGCTTCTTCTGCTGCTTCTCCTTCTGCTGCTTCTTCTACTTCTCCTTCTGCTTCTCTTTTTGCTTCTCTTTCTGCTTCTGCTTCTTCTTTTGCTCCTGCCTGAATTTCTGGTTCTACTTCTTCTGCTGCTTCTCCTTCTACTTCTGCTTCTACTTCTGCTTCTGTTTCTGCTTCTTCTGCTTCTCTTTCGGCTTCTCCTGCTTCTGCTTCTTGTGCTTCTCTTGCTTCTCTTTCTGCTTCTCATTCCGCTTCGGCTTCTCTTTCTGCTTCTGTTTCTCCTCCTTCTCCTTCTCCTCCTTCTCCTTCTCCTACTTCTGCTTCTCCTTCAGCTTCTGTTTCTTCTGCTTCTCCTGCTTCTCCTTCTGCATCTCCTTCTGCTTGTGCTTGTCCTTATGCTTCTTCTTCTGCTTCTCCTTCTCCTCCTCCTTCTTTTGCTTCTCCTTTTGCTTCTGCTTCTTCTGCTTTTCCTGCTTCTCCTTCTGCTTCTGCTTCTTCTGCTTCTCCTTCTGCATCTTCTTCTGCTTCTGCTTCTCCTTCTCCTTCTTCTGCTTCTCCTTCTGATTCTCCTTCTGCTTCTTCTTCTTCTGCTTTACTTGCTTCTCTTTCTGCTTCTCCTTCTGTTTCTCCTTCTCCTTCTTGTTCTTCTGCTTTTCCTTCGGCTTCTCCTTCTGCTTCTGCTACAACTGCTACTGCTTCTACTTCTTCTGTTTCTTCTGCTTCTCCTTCTGCTTTTGATTCTCTTTCTGCTTCTGCTTCTCCTTCAGCTTGTCATTCTGCTTCTCTAGATTCTGCTTCTTCTGCTTCTCCTGCTTCTCCTTTTGCTTCAGGTTCTGCTTCTGCTTCTTCGGATTCTTATGCTTCTGCTTCTCCTGCTTCTGCTTCTTCTGCTTCCCCTCCTTCTCTTTCTGCTTCTCCTTCTGTTTGTGCTTCTCTTTCTGCTCTGCTTCTTGTCCTTCTCCTGATTCTTCTACTTCTGCTTCTCCTGTTTCTGTATCTCCTGCTTCTCCTTCTGCTGCTCTTTCTGCTTCTCCTGCTGCTTTTCCGTCTCCTGCTCCTTCTTCTGCTTCTCTTTCTGCTTCTCCTTCTGTTTCTCCTTCTCCTTTTCGTTCTTCTGCTTTTCCTTGTGCTTCTCCTCTGCTTCTGCATCTTTTGCTTCTTCTGCTACTGCCTCTGCTTCTTCTGTTTCTTCTGCTTCTCCTTCTGCTTCTCCTTCTGTTTTGCTTCTCTTTCTGCGTCTGCTTCTCCTTCTTGTTCTCCTTCTTCTTCTCCAGATTCTGCTTCTTCTTCTTCTCCTGCTTCTCCTACTTCTCGTGCTGCTTCTTCTTCTGCGTCTCTTTCTGCTTCTGCTTATCCTTTGGTTCTCCTACTCCTAATCCTTCTCTTTCGCCTTCTCCTTCCTTTTCTTCTGCTTTTCCTGCTGCTTCTGCTTCTGCTTATTGTACTATTTCTGTTTCTTCTGCTTCTTCTTCAGATTGTGCTTCTTCTGTTTCTCCTGCTTCAGATTCTGCTTCTGCTTCTTCGGCTTCTCCTGTTTCTTCTGCTTCTGCTTCTTCTACTTCTCCTGCTTTTCTTTCTGCTTCTCTTTCTGCTTCTGCTTCTGCTCTTCTCCTTCTTCTGTTTCTTTTGCTTCTGTTTCTTCTGCTTCTTCTTCTGTTTCTTCTGATTCTACTTCTGCTTCTCCTTCTTCTCTTCTTTCTGCTTCTACTTCTGCTTCTTCTGATTCTCCTGCTCCTTCTTGTTCTCCTTCTGTTTCTGCTTCTATTTCTGCTTCTGTTTCTCCTTCTGTTGCTCCTTCTCCTTCTTCTGCTTCTCCCACTGCTTCTTCTTCTGATTATTTTGCTTATTCTTTTTCTTCTGCTTCTGCTTCTCCAGGTTCTGCTTCTTCTGCTTCTACTGCTTCACCTTACGCTTCTCCTTCTTCTTCTTCTTCTTCTTCTTCTTCTTCTTCTTCTTCTTCTTCTTCTTCTTCATCTTCTTCTCTTTCGTCTGCTTCTGCTTTCCCTGCTTCTTCTGCTTCTACTGCTTCTCTTTCTGCTTCTCATTCTGCTTCTGCTTCTCCTTCTACTTCTCCTATAGCTTCTGCTGCCCTTCCTTCTCCTTCTCCTTCTCCTTCTCCTACTTCTGCTTCTCCTTCTGCTTCTGCTTCTTCTGCTTCTCCTGCTTCTCCTTCTGCATCTTCTTCTCCTTCTGCTTCTCCTTCTGCTTCTCCTTTTGCTGCTCCTTCTCCGTCTTCTCCTACTCCCTCTGATTCTGCTTCTTATGCTTATTCTTTTTCTTCTGCTTCTCCTGCTTCTGCTTCTTCTGCTTCTACTGCTTCTCCTTATGCTTCTACTTCTTCTCCTTCTTCTCCTTCTCCTTCTCCTTCTTCTTCTTCTTCTTCTTCTTCTTCTTCTTCTTCTTC
>NW_012295303.1:0-5251 GCF_000151885.1 Dipodomys ordii
TGTCCTCGCTGTGTCCCGCTGTGTCCCGCTGTGTCCCCCACTGTTTCCCCTGCTGTGTGCGGCTGTGTCCCCCACTGTGTCCCGCTCTGTCCCCCTCTGTGTCCCGCTGTGTCCCCCGCTGTGTCCCACTGTATCCCCGCAGTGTCACTTCTGTTTCCTGCTGTGTCCCGCTGTGTTCCGTGGTGTCCCTCTTTGTCTCCCGCTGTGTCCGCCGCTGTGTCCCTCTGTGTCCGACTGTGTCCTGCTCTGTCCCCGCTGTGTCCCGATGTGTCCCGCTGTGTCCGACTGCGTCCTGCTGTGTCCCGCTGTGCCCCCACTGTGTCCCGTTGTGTCCACAGCTTTGTACCATGCTGTGTAACGCTGTGTCTCCGCTGTATGGACGCTGTGTCCCGCTGGGTCCCGCTGTGTCCCCCACTGTGTCCTGTTGTGTCAACAGCTGTGTACCCCGCTGTGTCCCGCTGTGTACCCGCTGTATCGACGCTGTGTCCCGCTGGGTCCTGCTGTGTCTCTCTCTGTGTTCCCCACTGTGTCCCGCTCTGTCTCCCGCTGTGTCCCTTGCTGTGTCCCCCGCTGTGTCCCGCTGTGTCCCGCTGTGTCCCCCGCTGTGTCCTTGCTGTGTCCCCGCTGGGTCCCGCTGGGTCCCACAGTGTCCCCCGCTGAGTCCGGTTGTTTCACCGCTGTTTCCCGCTGGGTCCCCACTCTATCGACGCTGTGTCCCGCTGGGTCCCGCTGTGTCCTCTCTTTGTTCCCCGCTGTGTCCCGCTGTGTTCCCCGCTGTGTCTCTCGCTGTGTCCCGCTGTGTCCCCGGCTGTGTCCGGCTGTGTCCCGCTGTGTCCCCCGCTGTGTCCTTGCTGTTTCCCCGCTGTGTCCCGCTGTGTCCCGCAGTGTCCCCAGCTGTGTCCCGCTGTGTCACCGCTGTGTCCCGCTTTTTCCTCGCTGTGTCCCCCGCTGTGTCCCGCTTTGTCCCTGCTGTGTACCCCGCTGTGTCCCTCTGTGTCCCCCGCTGTGTCCCGCTGTGTCCCCTGCTGTGTCCCCACTGTGTCACGCTGTGTTTCGCTGTGTCCGGCTGTGTCCTTGCTCTGTCTCCCTCTGTGTCCAGCTGTGTCTTCCCTGTGTCCCCCGCTGTGTCCCGCTGAGTCCCCTGCTGTGTCCTGCTGTGTCCGGCTGTGTCACGCTCTGTCCCCTCTGTGTCCCTCTGTGTCCAGCTCTGTCCCTGTTGTGTGTCCGCTGTGCCCCGCTGTGTACCCTTCTGTGTCCAGCTGTGTCCCCTCTGTGTCCCACTGTGTCCCTTCTCTTTCCCCCGCTGTCCACCGCTGTATCCCCCGGCTGTGTCCCGCAGTGTCCCAGCTGTGTCCTGCTGTGTCCTACTGTGTCCAGTGGTGTCCCGCTTTTTCCCCTCTATGTCCCCTGCTGAGTCCCCTCTGTGTCCCCGCTGTGTCCAGCTGTGTCCTCGCTGTGTCCTCCGCTGTCTCCTGCTTTGTCCCACGCTGTGTCCCCCTCTGTGTCCCGCTGTGTACTGCTGTGTCATCCACTGTGTCCTTGTTGTGTCCCTGCTGGGTCCCGCTGTGTCACCGCTGTGTCCCGCTGTGTCCCCGCTCTATAGATGCTGTGTCCCGCTGTGTCCCCCGCTGGGTCCCGCTGGGTCCCGCTGTGTCCCCCGCTGTGTCCCGCTGTGTCCCCGCAGGTTCACCGCTGTTTCACGCTGTGTCCTGCTGTGTTCCGTGGTGTCCCGCTTTGTCCCCCGCTGTGTCCCGCTGTGTCCACTGCTGGGTCCCCGCTGTGTCCCGCTGTGTCTCGCTGTGTCCCGCTGTGTCCTCGCTTTGTCCCATGATGTGTTAAGCTGTGTCCTCCCTGTGTCCCCCGCTGTGTCCCGCTGTGTCCCCCGCTGTGCCCCGCAGTGTCCCGATGTGTCCCGCTCTGTCCCCCACTGTGTCCCCCGCTGAGTCCTCTATGTGTCACCGCTGTGTCCCTCTGTGTCCTAGCTGTGTCCCCTGCTGTCTCCCGCTTTGTCCCACGCTGTGTCCCACTGTGTCCCGCTGTGTCCTCGCTGTGTCCCCTGCTGTGTCCTGCTGTGTTCCCGCTGTGTCCCAAGCTGTGTGCTGCTGTGTCCCGCTGTGTGCCCCGCTGTGTCCCACTATGTTCCCGCAGTGTCCCCGCTGTGTCCCCGCTGTGTCCTCGCTGTGTTCCCCGCTGTGTCCCGCTGTGTCCCCCGCTGTGTCTCGCTGTGTCTACTGCTGTGTCCCCACTGTGTCCCGCTGTGTCTCGCTGTGTCCCGCTGTGTCCTCGCTGTTTCCCACGCTGTGTTCTGCTGTGTCCTCGCTGTGTCCCCTGCTGTGTCCCGTTGTGTCCCCAGCTGTGTATCCCACTGTGTCCCGCTGTGTCCCCGCTGTATCGACGCTGTGTCCCGCTGGGTCCCGCTGTGTCCTCCCTGTGTTCCCCACTGTGTCCCACTATGGACCCCTCTGTGTACCTCGCTGTGACCCGCTGTGTCCCGCTGTGTACTGCTGTGTCCCCCGCTGTGTCCCGCTGTGTCCACGCTGTGTCCCAATGTGTCCACGCTTTGTCCCACGCTGGGTCCCGCTGGGTCACCCCTGTTTCCCCCGCTGTGTCCCGCTGTGTCCGGCGCTGTGTTCCCCGCTGTGTCCCCGCAGTGTCAGCGCTGTGTCCCGCTGTGTCCTCGCTGTGTGCCCCGCTGTCTCCCGCTGTGTCACCCGCTGTGTCCCACTGTGTCCCCCGCTGTGCCCTGCAGTGTCCCGCTCTGTCCCGCTGTGTCCTCGCTGTGTCCCCGCTGTGTCCCCCGCTGTCTCCAGCTCTGTCCCCTGCTGTGTCTCACGCTTTGTCCCCGCTGTGTCCCACTGCGTCCCGCTGTGTCCCGCTGTGCCCCCACTGTGTCCCGTTGTGTCCACAGCTTTGTACCATGCTGTGTAACGCTGTGTCTCCGCTGTATCTACGCTGTGTCCCGCTGGGTGCCGCTGTGTCCTCGCTGTGCTCCCCGCTGTGTCCAGCTGTTTCCCCCACTGTGTCCCCCACTGTGTCCTCGCTGTGTCCCCCGCTGTGTCCCGCTGTGTCCCGCTTTGTCCTCACTATGTCCCGCTCTGTGTCCCGCTGTGTCCCCCGCCGTGTCCCGCTGTGTCCCGCTGTGTCCCGCTGCGTCCCCGCTGTGTCCCGCTGTGTCCCGCTTTGTCCCCCACTGTGTCCCGCAGTGACCCCGCTGTGTCCCGCTGTGTCCCACTGTGTCCCGTGGTGTCCCGCTTTTTCCCCCGCTGTGTCCCCGGCTGAGTCTCGCTGTGAACCCACTGTGTCCTCTCTGTGTCCCCCGCTGTGTCCTGCTCTGTTCCCCACTGTGTCTCCCGTTTTGTCCCTGCTGTGCCCCGCTGTGTCCCGCTGTGTCCCGCTGTGTCCCCCACTGTGTCCCGTTGTGTCAACAGCTGTGTACCCCGCTGTGTCCCGCTGTGTACCCGCTGTATCGACGCTGTGTCCCGCTGGGTCCTGCTGTGTCTCTCTCTGTGTTCCCCACTGTGTCCCGCTCTGTCTCCCGCTGTGTCCCTTGCTGTGTCCCCCGCTGTGTCCCGCTGTGTCCCGCTGTGTCCCCCGCTGTGTCCTTGCTGTGTCCCCACTGGGTCCGCTGGGTTCCACAGTGTCCCCCGCTGAGTCCGGTTGTTTCACCGCTGTGTCCCGCTGTGTCCCCCGCTGTGCTCCGAAGTGTCCCGCTGTGTCCCGCTGTGTCCTCTCTTTGTTCCCCGCTGTGTCCCGCTGTGTCCCCCGCTGTGTCTCTCGCTGTGTCCTGCTGTGTCCCCACTGTGTCACACTGTGTTTCGCTGTGTCCGGCTGTGTCCTCGCTCTGTCTCCCTCAGTGTCCAGCTGTGTCTTCCCTGTGTCCCCCGCTGTGTCCCGCTGAGTCCCCTGCTGTGTCCCGCTGTGTCCTGCTGTGTCACGCTCTGTCCCCTCTGTGTCCCTCTGTGTCCAGCTCTGTCCCTGTTGTGTGTCCGCTGTGCCCCGCTGTGTACCCTTCTGTGTCCAGCTGTGTCCCCTCTGTGTCCCGCTGTGTCCTTTCTCTTTCCCCCGCTGTCCACCGCTGTGTCCCCCGGCTGTGTCCCGCAGTGTCCCCGCTGTGTCCCGCTGTGTCTTACTGTGTCCCGTGGTGTCCCGCTTTTTCCCCTCTATGTCCCCTGCTGAGTCCCCTCTGTGTCCCCGCTGTGTCCAGCTGTATCCTCGCTGTGTCCTACTGTGTCCCACTGTGTCCCTTCTGTGTCCCCCGCTGTGTCCCGCTGTGTCCCCGCTGTGTCCTGCTGGGTCCCGCTGTGTCCCTGCTGTGTCCCTGCTGTGTCCCACTGTGTCCCCCGCTGTGTCCCCCGCTGTGTCCCGCTGTGTCCCTCGCTGTGTCCCGCTGTGTCCCGCTGTGTCCCCGCAGGTTCACTGCTGTTTCACGCTGTGTCCTGCTGTGTTCCGTGGTGTCCCACTTTGTCCCCCGCTGTGTCCCGCTGTGTCCACTGCTGGGTCCCCGCTGGGTCCCGCTGTGTCTCGCTGTTTCCCGCTGTGTCCTCGCTTTGTCCCATGCTGTGTTCCGCTGTGTCCTCCCTGTGTCCCCCGCTGTGTCCCGCTGTGTCCCCCGCTGTGCCCCGCAGTGTCCCGCTGTGTCCCGCTGTGTCCCCGCTGTGTGTCCGCTGTGTCCCGCTGTGTACTCTTCTGTGTCCAGCTGTGTCCCCTCTGTGTCCCGCTGTGTCCCTTCTCTGTCCCCCGATGTCCACCGCTGTGTCCCCTTGCTGTGTCCCAGTGTCCCCGCTGTGTCCCGCTCTGCCCTACTGTATCCCGTGGTGTCCAGCTTTTTTCCCTCTATGTCCCCTGCTGAGTCCCCTCTGTGTCCCCGCTGTGTCCAGCTGTGTCCTCGCTGTGTCCTCCGCTGTCTCCTGCTTTGTCCCACGCTGTGTCCTACTGTGTCCCAATGTGTCCCTACAGTGTCCCCCGCTGTGTCCCTCTGTGTCCCGCTGTGTCGCCCGCTGTGTCCTGCTGGGTCCCGCTGTGTCCCTGCTGTGTCTCCGCTGTGTCCTGCTGTGTCCCCCGCTGTGTCCCCTCTTTGTCCCCTGTGTCCCCCGCTGTGTCCCACTGTGTCCCCCGCTGTGTCCCGCTGTGTCCACTGCTGTGACCCCGTTGTGCCTTGCTGTGTCCCGCTGTGTCCCGCTGTGTCCCCCGCTTTGTCCCGCTGTGTCGACGCAGTGTTCCCTCTGTGTCCTGCTGTGTCACACTGTTCCCA
>NW_012295304.1:0-5250 GCF_000151885.1 Dipodomys ordii
GCTTCTCCTTCTCCTCATCCTCCTCTTCCTCCTCCTCCTCCTCCTCCTCTACTTCTCTTCATCTTCTTCTTCTTCTTCTTCTTCTTCTTCTTCTTCTTCTTCTTCTTCTTCTCTTTCTTCTGCTTCTTCTTTTCCTGCTTCTTCTGCTTCTACTGCTTCTCTTTCTGCTTCTCATTCTGCTTCTGCTTCTCCTATTTCTTCTGCGGCTCTTCCTTCTCCTACTTCTACTTCTCCTTCTGCTTCTGCTTCTTCTGCTTCTCCTGCTTCTCCTTCTGCATCTTCTTCTGCTTCTGCTTCTCCTTCTGCTGCTTCTTCTGCTTCTGTTTCTCCTTCTGCTTCTCCTTCTGCTTCTTCTGCTTCTGCTTCTCCTTCTGCTTCTTCTGCTTCTCCTTCTGATTCTCCTTCTGCTTCTCCTTCTGTTTCTCCTTCTCCTTCTCGTTCTTCTGCTTTTCTTTCTGCTTCTCCTTCTGCTTCTGCTGCAACTGCTACTGCTTCTTCTGTTTCTTCTGCGTCTCCTTCTGCTTTTGATTCTCTTTCAGCTTCTGCTTCTACTTCAGCTTCTCATTCAGCTTCTCCAGATTCTGCTTCTTCTGCTTCTCCTGCTTCTGCTTTTGCTTCAGGTTCTGCTTCTGCTTCTTCGGATTCTTATGCTTCTGTTTCTCCTGCTTCTGCTTCTTCTGCTTCCCCTCTTCTTTCTGTTTCTCCTTCTGTTTCTGCTTCTCCTGCTTCTGCTTCTTCTGCTTTTCCTGCTTCTCTTTCTGCTTCTCCTTCTGCTTTTCCTTCTCCTTCTGCTTCTGCTCCTTCTCCTTCTTCTGTTTCTTCTTCTTCTGCTTCTCCCGCTTCTGCTTCTTCTGCTTCTCCTGCTTCTCGTTCTGCTTCTCTTTGTCGGCTTCTCTTTCTACTTCTGCTTCTGCTTCTTCGGATTCTGCTTCTTCTACTTCTTCTCTCCTTCTGCTTCTGCTTCTTCTGCTTCTCCTGTTTCTCCTTCAGCATCTCCTTCTGTTTGTGCTTTTCCGTCTGCTTCTTCTTCTGCTTCTGCTTCTCCTTCTCCTTCTTCTGCTTCTCCGTCTGATTCTGCTTCTTCTGCCTTTCCTGATTCTCCTTCTGCTTCTCCTTCTTCTTCTCCTTCTGTTTCTCCTTCTCCTTCTCGTTCTTCTGCTATTCCTTCTGCTTCTCTTTCTGCTTCTGCATCTTCAGCTTCTTCTGCTACTGCTTCTGCTTCTTCTGTTTCTTCTGCTTCTCCTTCTGCTTTTGCTTCTCTTTCTGCTTCTGCTTCTCCTTCTGGTTCTCCTTCTTCTTCTCCAGATTCTGCTTCTTCTGCTTCTCCTTACGCTTCAGGTTCTGCTTCTGCTTCTTCGGCTTCTTCTGCTTCTATTTCTGCTTCTCCTTCTGTTTCTGCTTCTCTTTCTGTTTCTGTTTCTTCTCCTTCTTCTATTTCTTCTGCTTATGCTTCTACTGCTTCTCCTGCTTCTCCTTCTGTTTCTCTTTATTCTTATCCTTCTGCTTCTCCTTCTCCTTCTTCTGCTTCTCCTTCTGCTTCTGCTTCTGCTTCTCCTTCTGCATCTTCTTCTGTTTCAATTTCTCCTTCTTCTGCTTTTCATTCTTCTTCTGCTTCTCCTGCTTCTGCTTCTTCTGCTTCTCCTGTTCTCCTTCTCCTTCTCCTTCTCTTTCTGCTTCTGCTTATCCGTCTGTTTCTCCTACTCCTAATCCTTCTCTTTCTCCTTCTCCTTCTTCTTCTTCTGCTTTTCTTGCTTGTTCTTCTTCTGCTTCTTCTTCTTTTTCTGCTTTTTCAGTTTCTTCTGCTTCAGCTTCTGCTTCTTCTGCTTCTCCTTCTGCTTCTGTTTCTCCTTCTGCTTCTGCTCTTCTCCTTCTTCTGTTTCTTCTGCTTCTGCTTCTCCTGCTTCTCCTTCTTCTGCTTCTCCTACTTCTCCTTCTGCTTCTCCATCTCATTCTCTTTCTCCTTCAATTTCTCCTTCTTGTGCTTCTCATTCTGCTTCTGCTTCTGCTTCTCCTGCTTCTGCTTCTTCTGCTTCTTCTGTTTCTCCTTCTGCTTCTCCTTCTGCTTCTCTTTCTGCTTCTAATTCTGCTTCTGCTCCTCCTACTCCTAATCCTTCTCTTTCTCCTTCTTATTCTTGTGCTTCTCGTTCTGCTTCTGCTTCTTCTGCTTGTTCTGTATCTTCTGCTTCTGCTTTTCCAGCTTCTGCTGCTTCTGCTTCTCCTTCTGCTTCAGGTTCTCCTTCTGCTTCTTCAGCTTCTTCTGTTTCTTCTGCTTCTGCTTCTCCTGCAACGGCTTCTTCTGCTTCTGTTTCTATTTCTGCTTCTCCTTCTGCTTCTGCTTCTCCTTCTGCTCCTTCTCCTTCTTCTGTTTCTTCTTCTTCTTCTTCTGCTTCTCCCGCTTCTGCTTCTTCTGCTTCTCCTGATTGTCCTTCTGCTTCTGCTTCTTCTCCCTCTTTTGCTTCTCTTTCTGCTTCTGCTTCTTCTGATTCTCCAACTTCTCCTTCTGTTTCTGCTTCTCTTTCTGCTTCTGCATCTCCTTCTGCTTCACCTTCTGCTGCTCCTTCTCCTTCTTCTGTTTCTCCCTCTGCTTCTACTTCTGCTTCTTATGCTTCTTCTATTTTCTTCTGCTTCTGCTTCTCCTGCTTCTGCTTCTTATGCTTCTACTGCTTCTTCTTCTGGTTCTGCTTCTTTAGCTTCTATTTCTCTTTCTGCTTCTGCTTCTCCTGCTTGTTTTTCTGCTTCTTCTGCTGCTTCTCCTTCTGCTGCTTCTTCTACTTCTCCTTGTGCTTCTCTTTTTGCTTCTCCTTCTGCTTCTGCTTCTGCTTCTTCTGTTTCTCCTGCCTGAATTTCTGGTTCTACTTCTTCTGCTGCTTCTCCTTCTGCTTCTGCTTCTCCTTCTGCTAATGTTTCTGCTTCTTCTGCTTCTTCTCTTTCGGCTTCTCCTGCTTCTGCTTCTTGTCCTTCTCCTGCTTCTCTTTCTGCTTCTCATTCTGCTTCTGCTTCTCCTTCTGCTTCTCCTCCTTCTCCTTCTCCTACTTCTGCTTCTCCTTCAGCTTCTGCTTCTTCTGCTTCTCCTGCTTCTCTTTCTGCATCTCCTTCTGCTTGTGCTTGTCCTTATGCTTCTGCTTCTGCTTCTCCTTCTCCTTCTTTTGCTTCTCCTTTTGCTTCTGCTTCTTCTGCTTTTCCTGCTTCTCCTCCTGCTTCTGCATCTTCTGCTTCTCCTGCTTCTCATTCTGCATCTTCTTCTGCTTCTCCTTCTGATTCTCCTTTTGCTTCTTCTTGTTCTTCTGCTTTAGCTGCGTCTCTTTCTGCTTCTCCTTCTGTTTCTCCTTTTGTTTCTCCTTCTCCTTCTTGTTCTTCTGCTTTTCCTTCTGCTTCTGCTACAACTGCTTCTGCTTCTCCTTCTTCTGTTTCTTCTGCTTCTCCTTCTGCTTTTGATTCTCTTTCTGCTTCTGCTTCTCATACTGCTTCTCATTCTGCTTCTTCAGATTCTGCTTCTTCTGCTTCTCCTGCTTGTCCTTCTGCTTCAGGTTCTCCTTCTTCTTCTTCACATTCTTATGCTTCTGCTTCTCCTGCTTCTGCTTCTTCTGCTTTCCCTCCTCTTCCTGCTTCTCCTTCTGTTTCTGCTTCTCCTTCTGCTTCTGCTTCTTCTCCTTCTTGTGTTTCTTCTGCTTCGGCTTCTCAAGTTTGTGCATCTCCTGCTTCTCCTTCTGCTGCTCTTTCTGCTTCTCCTGCTGCTTTTCCTTCTCCTGCTCCTTCTTCTGCTTCTCTTTCTGCTTCTCCTTCTGTTTCTCCTACTCCTTCCCCTTCTCGTTCTTCTGCTTTTCCTTCTGCTTCTCCTTCTGCTTCTGCATCTTCTGCTTCTTCTGCTACTGCCTCTGTTTCTTCTGTTTCTTCTGCTTCCCCTTCTGTTTCTCCTTCTTCTTTTGCTTCTCTTTCTGCTTCTGCTTCTCCTTCTGCTTCTCCAGATTCTGCTTCTTCTGCTTCTCCTGCTTCTCCTTCTGCTTCAGGTTCTGCTTCTGCTTCTTCGGCTTCTTCTGCTTCTGCTTCTCCAGCTGCTGCTTCTTCTGCTTCTCCTGCATCTCTTTCAGCTTTTCCTTCTGTTTCTGCTTCTCCTTCTGCTTCTGCTTCTTCTCCTTCATCTGTTTCTTCTGCTTCTGCTTCTCCTGCTTCTGCTTCTCCTGCTTCTCGATGTGCTTCTCTTTCTGTTTCTCCTTCTCCTTCTTCTGCATCTCCTTCTGCTTCTGCTTCTCCTTATGCTTCTGCTTCAATTTCTCCTTCTGCTTCTCATTCTGCTTCTGCGTCTTCTGTTTCTTCTGCTTCTCCTGCTTCTGCTTCTCCTACTTCTCCTAATTCTCGTGCTGCTTTTCCTTTTGCGACTCTTTCTGCTTCTGCTTATCCTTTTCTTCTCCTACTCCTAATCCTTCTCTCTCGCCTTCTCCGTCTTCTTCTTCTGCTTCTCCTGCTGCTTCTGCTTCTGCTTATTCTACTATTTCTGTTTCTTCTGATTCTGCTTCAGATTGTGCTTCTTCTTTTTCTCCTTCTGCTTCAGATTCTGCTTCTGCTTCTTCGGCTTCTCCTGTTTCTTCTGCTTCTGCTTCTGCTGCTTCTTCTGCTTCTCCTGCTTCTCTTTCTGCTTCTCCTTCAGCTTCTGCTTCTCCTTCTTCTTCTGCTTCTGCTCTTCTCTTTCTTCTGTTTCTTTTGCTTCTAATTCTTCTGCTTCTTCTTCTTCTGTTTCTTCTGATGTAACTTCTGCTTCTCCTTCTTCTCCTTCTCTTTCTGCTTCTACTTCGGCTTCTTCTGATTCTCCTGCTTCTCCTTCTTGTTCTCCTTCTGTTTCTGCTTCTCATTCTGCTTCTCCTTCTCCTTCTGCTGCTCCTTCTCCTTCTCCTTCTTCTGATTCTCCCCCTGCTTCTGCTTCTGCTTCTTTTGCTTATTCTTTTTCTTCTGTTTCTGCTTCTCCTGCTTCTGCTTCTTCTGCTTCTACTGCTTCTCCTTATGCTTCTCCTTATGCTTCTCCTTATGCTTCTCCTTATGCTTCTCCTTATGCTTCTTCTTCTTCTTCTTCTTCTTCTTCTTCTTCTTCTTCTTCTTCTTCTTCTTCTTCTTCTTCTTCTTCTTCTTCTTCTTCTTCTTCTTCTTCTCTTTCTTCTGCTTCTGCTATTCCTGCATCTTCTGTTTCTTCTGCTTCTCATTGTGCTTCTCATTCAAGCTTCTGCTTCTCCTTCTGCTTCTCTTATTGCTTCTGCTGCT
>NW_012295305.1:0-5250 GCF_000151885.1 Dipodomys ordii
GCAACTGATTCTGCTTCTTCTGTTTCTTCTGCTTCTCCTTCTGCTTTTGCTTCTCTTTCTGCTTCTGCTTCTCCTTCTGGTTCTCCTTGTTCTTCTCCAGATTCTGCTTCTTCTGCTTCTCCTGCTTCTCCTTCTGCGGACACAGCAGGGGACACAGCGGGACACAGCGGGACACAGCGGGGGACACAGCAAGGGACACAGCGGGAGACAGAGCGGGACACAGTGGGGAACACAGAGAGAGACACAGCGGGACCCAGCGGGACACAGCGTCGATACAGCGGGTACACAGCGGGACACAGTGGGATACACAGCTGTTGACACAACGGGACACAGTGGGGGACACAGCGGGACACAGCGGGACACAGCAGGGCACAGCAGGGACAAAACGGGAGACAGAGTGGGGAACAGAGCAGGACACAGCGGGGGACACAGAGAGGAAACAGTGGGGACACAGCGAGACTCAGCCGGGGACACAGCGGGAGAAAAAGCGGGACACCACAGGACACAGTGGGACACAGCGGGACACAGCGGGGTCACTGCGGGACACAGTGGGGGACAAAGCGGGACACAGCGGGGTCACTGCGGGACACAGTGGGGGACAAAGCGGGACACAGCGGGACACAGCGGGGACGCAGCGGGACACAGCGGGACACAGCGGGACACGGCGGGGGACACAGCGGGACACAGAGCGGACATAGCGAGGACACAGCGGGACACAGCGGGACACAGCGGGGGACACAGCGAGGACACAGTGGGGGACACAGTGGGGGAAACAGCTGGACACAGCGGGGAACACAGCGAGGACACAGCGGCACCCAGTGGGACACAGCGTAGATACAGCGGAGACACAGCGTTACACAGCATGGTACAAAGCTGTGGACACAACGGGACACAGTGGGGGCACAGCGAGACACAGCGGGACGCAGTGGGACACAGCGGGGACAAAGCATGAGACACAGCAGGGGACAGAGCTGGAGACAGGGGGGACACAGCGGGGACACAGCGAGGACAGAGCGGGACAGAGCGGGACACTGCGGGCACAGCGGGGGACACAGCGGGACACAGCGGGGGACACAGCGGGACACAGCGGGGGACACAGCGAGGACACAGCAGGACACAGCGCTGACACTGCGGGGACACAGCGGGGGACAGAGCGGGGGACACAGCCGGAAACAGCGGGACACAGCGGGGGACACATGGAGGACTCAGCGGGACAAAGCGGGGACACAGCGGCGACTCACCGGGGGACACAGCGGGGGACAAAGCGGGCCACCACAGAACACAGTGGGAAACAGCGGGACACAGCGGGGAAACTGCGGGGAAACAGGGGGACAAAGCGTGGGACACATAGGGACACAGCGGGGGACACAGCGGGGGACACAGCGGGACACAGTGGGACACAGCGGGGCACACAGGGGGGACCCAGCGGGACCCAGCGGGGAACACAGCGAGGACACAGCGGGACACATCGCTGACACTGCGGGGGACACAGCGGGGGACACAGCGGGGGACACAGCCGGACACAGCGGGACACAGCGGGGGAAACAGGGGGGATCCAGCGGGACCCAGCACGGGACACAGCGTGGACACATTGGGACACAGCGGGGACAAAGCGGGACACAGCGGGGGGACACAGCAGTACACAGCGGGACACAGCGGGTCACAGCGAGGGACACAGAGGGTACATAGCGGGACACAGTGGGGAACACAGGGAGGACACAGCGGGACCCAGCGGGACACAGCGTCGATACAGCGGGGACACAGCGGGACACAGTGGGGTACACAGCTGGGGACACATCGGGACACAGCGGGGGACACAGCGAGCACACAGCAGAACAAGCGTGGGAAACAGCGAGGACACAGCGGGACACAGCGAGACACAGCGGGAAAAAGGGGGACACAGCAGTAGACACAGCGAGACACAGAGGGGGACACAGCGGGACACAGCGGTGAACACAGCGAGGACACAGCGGGGACACAGCGGGGACACTGCGGGAACATAGTGGGACACAGCAGGGCACTCAGCGGGACACAGCGGGACACAGCTTGGGACACAGCGGGAACACAGCAGGACACAGCAGGGGACACAGCGAGGACACAGCGGGACACAGTGGGACACAGCGTGGGACAAAGCGGGAGACAGCAGGGTACACAGCGAGGACACAGAGGGACACAGCGGCGACACATAGAGGACTCAGCGGGGGACACAGTGGGGGACAGAGCGGGACACAGCGGGACACTGCGGGGCACAGCGGGGGACACAGCGGGACACAGCGGGGGACCCAGCGGGACCCAGCGGGACACAGCGGGACACTGCGGGGCACAGCGGGGGACACAGCGAGACACAGCGGGGGACACAGGGAGGACACAGCTTTACACAGCATGGGACAAAGCGAGGATACAGCGGGACACAGCGAGACACAGCGGGACACAGCGGGGACACAGCAGTGGACACAGCGGGACACAGCGGGGGACAAAGCGGGACACCATGGAACACAGCAGGACACAGCGTGAAACATCGGTGAACCTGCGGGGACACAGCAGGACACAGCGGGGGACACAGCGGGACCCAGCGGGACCCAGCGGGGGACACAGCGGGACACAGCGTCTATAGAGCGGGGACACAGCGGGACACAGCGGTGACACAGCGGGACCCAGCAGGGACACAACAAGGACACAGCGGATGACACAGCGGGACACAGCAGGACACAGAGGGGGACACAGCGAGGGACACAGCGGGGGACACAGCGGGACACAGCGGGGGACACAGCGGGATACAGCGGGGACACAGAGGGGACTCAGCAGTGGACATAGCGGGGGACAAAGCGAGACACCATATGACACAGTGGGACACAGCGGGACACAGCGGGGACACTGCGGGTACACAGCGGGACAAAGCGGGGGACCCAGCGGGACCCAGCGGGACACAGCAGGACCCAGCGGGGAAACAGGGGGGACAAAGTGGGACAAAGCGAGGACACAGCGGGACACAGCGGGACACTGCGGGGCACAGCGGGGGACACAGCGGGACACAGCGGGGGACACAGGGAGGACACAGCGGAACACAGCATGGGACAATGCGAGGACACAGCGGGAAACAGCGAGACACAGCGGGACCCAGCGGGGACCCAGCAGTGGACACAGCGGGACACAGCGCGGGACAAAGCAGGACACCACGGAACATAGCAGGACACAGCGTGAAACAGCAGTGAACCTGCGGGGACACAGCGGTACACAGCGGGGGACACAGCGGGACCCACCGGGACACAGCGGGGGACACAGCCGGACACAGCAGGGACACAGCGGGACCCAGCAGGACACAGCGGGGGACACAGCGGGACACAGCGGGACACAGCGGGGGACACAGCAGGGACACAGTGGGACACAGTAGGACACAGCGTGGGACAAAGCGGGAGACAGCGGAGGATATAGCGAGGACACAGCTGGACACAGCGGGGACACAGAGGGGACTGAGCAGGGGACATAGAGGGCAAAAAGCGGGACACCACGGTACACAGTAGGACACAGCGGGACACAGCGGGGACACTGCGGAACACAGCCGGGGGACACAGCGGTGGACAGCGGGGGACAGAGAAGGGACAAAGCGAGACACAGAGGGGACACAGCTGGACACAGAAGGGTACACAGCGGGGCACAGCGGACACACAACAGGGACAGAGCTGGACACAGAGGGACACAGATGGGACAGAGCGTGACACAGCGGGACACAGCGGGACACAGCAGGGGACTCAGCGGGACACAGCGGGGGACACAGGGAGGACCCAGCTGGACACTGAATGAGACAGAGCGAGGACACAGCCGGACACAGCGAAACACAGCGTGACACAGTGGGGACACAGCAGGGGACACAGCAGGACACAGCCGGGGACACAGAGGGACACAGCGGGGTACACAGCAAGGACAAAACGGGACACAGCGGGGGACACAGCGAGGACACAGCGGGACACAGCGGTGACACAGAGGGACACAGCTGGGGACACTGCGGGACACAGCGGGACACAGCGGGGACACAGCAAGGACACAGCGGGGGACACAGCGGGACACAGCGGGGAACAAAGAGAGGACAGAGCGGGACCCAGCGGGACACAGCATCGATATAGCTGGGACACAGAGGGACACAGCGGTGACACAACGGGACTCAGCGGGGGACACTGCGGGACCCAGCGGGACCCAGCGGGGACACAGCAAGGACACAGCGGGGGACACAGCGGGACACAGCCGGACACAGCGGGGGAAACAGCGAGTGACACAGCGGAGGACACAGCGGGACACAATGGGGAACACAGAGAGAGACACAGCAGGACCCAGTGAGACACAGCGTCGATACAGCAGGGACACAGCGGGGTACACAGCTGTTGACACAACGGGACACAGTTGGGTACACATCGGGACACAGCGGGACACAGCGGGGCACAGCAGGGACAAAACGGGAGACACAGTGGGGAACAGAGCAGGACACAGCGGGAGACACAGAGAGGATACAGTGGGGACACAGCGAGACTCAGCCGGGGACACAGCGGGGGACAAAGCGGGACACCACGGGACACAGTGGGACACAGCGGGACACAGTGGGGTCACTGCGGGACACAGTGGGGGACAAAGCGGGACACAGCGGGACACAGCGGGACCGCAGCGGGACACAGCGTGACACAGCGGGACACGGCGGGGGACACAGCGGGACACAGAGGGGGACACAGCGAAGACACAGCGGGACACAGAGGGACACAGCGGGGGACACAGCGAGGACACAGTGGGGGACAAAGTGGGAGAAACAGCTGGACACAGCGGGGAACACAGCGAGGACACATCGGGATCCAGCGGGACACAGCGTCGATACAGCAGAGACACAGCGTTACACAGCATGGTACAAAGCTGTGGACACAACAGGACACAGTGGGCGCACAGCGGGACACAGCGGGACGCAGTGGGACACAGCGGGATACAGCGGGACACAGCGGGGACAGAGCGGGACACAGTCGGACACAGCGGGACACAGCGGGGGACACAGCGGGAGACAAAGAGGGACACCACGGAACACAGCGGGACACAGCAGGAAACAGCAGTGACACTGCGGGGACACAGTGGGACACAGCGGGGGACACAGCGGGACACAGATGGGGACAGAGCGGGACACAGTGGGGGACACAGCCGGACACAGCAGGGGAAACAGTGGGGGATACAGCGGGTACACAGCGTAGGGCACAGCGAGGGCACAGCGGTACAGAGCGG
>NW_012295306.1:0-1681 GCF_000151885.1 Dipodomys ordii
CTTCTTCTGATTCTCCAACTTCTCCTTCTGTTTCTGCTTCTCTTTCTGCTTCTGCATCTCCTTCTGCTTCACCTTCTGCTGCTCCTTCTCCTTCTTCTGTTTCTCCCTCTGCTTCTATTTCTGCTTCTTATGCTTCTTCTTTTTCTTCTGCTTATGCTTCTCCTGCTTCTGCTTCTTCTGCTTCTACTGCTTCTTCTTCTGGTTCTGCTTCTTCAGCTTCTAATTCTCTTTCTGCTTCTGCTTCTCCTGCTTGTTTTTCTGCTTCTTCTTCTGCTGCTTCTTTTACTACTCCTTGTGCTTCTCTTTTTGCTTCTCCTTCTGCTTCTGCTTCTTCTGTTTCTCCTGCCTGAATTTCTGGGTCTACTTCTTCTGCTGCTTCTCCTTCTGCTTCTGCTTCTCCTTCTGCTAATGTTTCTGCTTCTTCTGCTTCTTCTCTTTCGGCTTCTGCTTCTGCTTCTTGTCCTTCTCCTGCTTCTCTTTCTGCTTCTCATTCTACTTCTACTTCTCCTTCTGCTTCTCCTCCTTCTCCTTCTCCTACTTCTGCTTCTCCTTCAGCTTCTGATTCTTCTGCTTCTCCCGCTTCTCCTTCTGCATCTCCTTCTGCTTTTGCTTGTCCTTATGCTTCTGCTTCTGCTTCTCCTTCTCCTTCTTTTGCTTCTCCTTTTGCTTCTGCTTCTTCTGCTTTTCCTGCTACTCCTCCTGCTTCTGCTTCTTCTGCTTCTCCTGCTTCTCATTCTGCATCTTCTTCTGCTTCTCCTTCTGATTCTCCTTTTGCTTCTTCTTCTTCTGCTTTACCTGCGTCTCTTTTTGCTTCTCCTTCTGTTTCTCCTTCTGTTTCTCCTTCTCCTTCTTGTTCTTCTGCTTTTCCTTCTGCTTCTGCTACAACTGCTTCTGCTCTACTTCTTCTGTTTCTTCTGCTTCTCCTTCTCCTTTTGATTCTCTTTCTGCTTCTGCTTCTCCTTCAGCTTCTCATTCTGCTTCTCCAGATTCTGCTTCTTCTGCTTCTCCTGCTTCTCCGTCTGCTTCAGGTTCTGCTTCTGCTTCTTCGGATTCTTATGCTTCTGGTTCTCCTGCTTCTGCTTCTTCTGCTTCCCCTCCTTCTCTTTCTGCTTCTCCTTCTGTTTCTGCTTCTCCTTCTGCTTCTGCTTCTGCTTCTGCTTCTTGTCCTTCTCCTGTTTCTTCTGCTTCTGCTTCTCCTGCTTCTGCTTCTTCTGATTTTCCTGCTTCTCTTTCTGCTTCTCCTTCTGCTTCTGCTCCTCCTTCTGCTTCTGCTCCTTCTATTTCTTCTGTTTCTTCTTCTTCTGCTTCTCCCGCTCTGCTTCTTCTGCTTCTCCTGCTTCTCGTTCTGCTTCTCTTCGTCGGCTTCTCTTTCTACTTCTCCTTCTGCTTCTTCTGATTCTGCTTCTTCTCCTTCTTCTTCTCCTTCTGCTTCTGCTTCTTCTGCTTCTCTTCCTGCTTTTCCTTCTGTTTCTGCTTCTCCTTCTGCTTCTTCTCCTTCCTATGTTTCTTCTGATTCTGTTTCTCCTGCTTCTGCTTCTCCTTCTGCTGCTTCTTCTGCTTCTGCTTCTCCTTCTTCTGCTTCTCCCTCTGATTCTGCTTCTTATGCTTATTCGTTTTCTTCTGCTTCTGCTTCTCCTGCTTCTGCTTCTCCTGCTTCTGCTTCTTCTGCTTCTACTGCTTC
>NW_012295307.1:0-1470 GCF_000151885.1 Dipodomys ordii
CACAGCGGGGGACACACCGGGGGAGAGCATGCACACAACGGGACACAGCGGGACACAGCGGGACACAACGGGGAACACAGCGGGACAAACAGCGGGACACAGCGGGACACAGCGGGGGACACAGCATGGACACAGAGGGTCACAGCGGGGAAATAGTGGGGGACACAGCGGGGGACACAGTGGGGGACACAGTGGGACACAGCGGGGACACAGAGGGACTCAGCGATTACACAGCGAGGACACCCCAGGGACACAGCAGGACACAGCGGAGACACAGCAGGGACACAGCGTGGGATACAGCGGGGGACAGCGGTGACACACCGGCGGACAGCGGAGACACAGCGGGACACAGCAGTACACAGCGGGGGACACAGGGGGACACAGTGGGGGACACAGCGGGGGACACAGTGGGACACAGCGAGGGACACAGCGAGGACACAGCGGGACACAGCGGGGGACACAGCGGGAGACAGTGGGGTCACACATGCGGACAGCAGGGACACGACGGGACACAGCGGGGGACACAGCGGGACACAGCGGGACACAGCGGGACACAGCGGGGACACAGCAGGGACACAGCGAGGACACAGCGGGACACAGAGGGATACACAGAGAGGACACAGCGTGACACATGGGGACACAGCGGGACACAACGGGGGACAAAGAGAGGACACAGCGGGACACAAATGAGGACACAGCAAGGACACAGCGGGACACAGCGAGAAATAGCGAGACACAGCGGGGGACACAGCCGGGGACACAGCGGGGTACAGCGTCACACTGTGGGGACACAGCGGAGGACACAGCGGGGGACACAGCCGGGGACACAGCGGGACACAGTGGGGTACACAAAGGGACACAGCGGGGACACTGTAGCGGACACAGTGGGACTTATCGGGACACAGCACGGACAAAGCAGGGACACAGCAGGACATAGCGGGGACAAAGCGAGGACAGAGCGGGACACAGAGGTACACAGCGAGGGACACAGCAGGGGACAGTGGGGACAAACCGGGGAACAATGGGGACACAGCGGGACACAGCTAGGACACAGCGGGGACACAGGGGGACAAAGCAGGGGACACAGTGGGACACAACAGGGGATAGAGCGAGGACACAGAGGGCACATAGGGGGACACTGCGGGACACAGTGGGACACAGCGGGGACAGAGAGACAAAGCAGTTACACAGTGAGGACACAACAGGGACACAGAGGTACACTGCGGGGACACAGCGGGGACACAGCAGGACACAGCAGAACACAGCGGGGACACAGCGGGGACACAGCAGGACACAGCGGGGGACAAAGAGGTGGACACAGAGGCGGACACAGCGGGACACATCGGCACAGAACGGGACACAGCGGGGACACAGCGAGGACAGAGCAGGACACAGCGGGGAATACAACGGGAACACAGCGGGACACAGCGGGGGACGTAGCATGGACACAGCGGGTCACAGCGGAGAATG
>NW_012295308.1:0-1847 GCF_000151885.1 Dipodomys ordii
CAATCCGTGGGCTTTCTATTGATCTTGCTAGCTATGTCCTTTGCCATGCAGAAGCTCTGCAATTTCATGCAATCCCATTTGTTCAATCTTTCTTTGATTTTTTTGTGTTTCTGGGTCTCTATTAAGAAAATTTCGACCTGTGCCAAGGAGACCTATTCCATGCTGTAATGTTTTCAGAGTGTCTGCTTTGCCTCTGAGTTCTTTGATCCATTTGGAGTTGATTTTGGTGCAGGGTGATATATAAGGATCTAGCTTTAGTTTTCTACAAGTAGTTAACCAATTTTGCCAACACCATTTACTGAAGAGGCTGTCTTTCTTCCATTCTATTTTTTTAGCTCCCTTATTGAAGATTAGATGGCTATAGTTCTGTAGGTTCATTTCTGGGTTTTCAATTCTATTCCATTGGTTCTGAGGTCTGTTCTTGTGCCAGTACCAAGCTGTTTTGATTACTATGGCTTTGTAGTAGAGTTTGAAATTTGGTATTGATATTTCTCCAGCACTGTTCTTTCTGTTGAGGATCATTTTTGCTATGCGGGGTCTTTTATTGTTCCATATAAAATTTGGATTGCCTCTTCTATTTTCTTGAAGAATGAGGTTGGAATATTGATAGGTATCGCATTGTATTTGTATGTGGGAAGTATTGCCATTTTCATGATGTTGATCTTTCCAATCCAGGAGCAAGGGAGTTTTTGCCACTTTCTAAGCTCGGCTTTGATTTCCTTTTTCAGGTTTTTAAAGTTTTCATCATAGAGGTCCTTCACTTCTTTGGTTAAGTTAATTCCTATATCCTTGATTTTTCACAGAGCTAAAGACTGCCACCATGTGAGAGATGCTTTCACTCTGTATGTGTGTGTGTGTGTGTGTGTGTGTTTCTCTGAGAGTTTAGACTCATGGCCCAGGTACTGTCCCTTACTATTTTCTGCTCAAGGCTAGTACTCTACCACTTGAGCCACAGCTCTACTTCTGGCTTTTGCTGGTTAATTGGAGATAAGATTCTCATGAAATTTCTTGCCCTGGTTGATTTCAAATCATGATCTTAGATCCTTAGCCTCCCTAGTAGCTAGGATTGTAAGCATAAGCCACTGGTGCTCATCTCTTTTCTTTTTCCCTTTCCCTTCCTCTTTTCCTTGCTTTTTTTTTCCCTTCTTTATTTCTTTTCTTTTTATTGTTATTAAATACTAATATATAGAGGTATTACAGTTACATCAGTTAGGTAAAGAATTCATTTCTTTTTGGACGATGTCACCCCTTCTCTTGTTTTCTCCTAGTTTTTCCCTCCTGTCCCTACACACAAGTTGAATAGTTCATTTTCAATGTAGTGTCTAGTGAGTACCACTGCTGCGTTTGTTTACCCTTTGTTCCTCCATTTCTTTTTTTTTTATTGTGAAAATACTGTACAGAGGGGTTACAATTACATGGGCAAGATAATGAGTACATTTCTTATCAAGCATTGTAGCCTCCTCCTTTGTTTCCCCTTCCCATCCCTTCTCAGCCTCCTCCCGCCCCCTGTCCCTCCATTTTCATTCCCTGGAGTTCATTTAGATGCAGCTACACTTACATCTTTCTGTTCCTCTCTTAAGAACATCCTCCTTTGGTCTCACTGCGTGTGAATACCTAGAGTCCTATATGATTTACCATGTTCTGACCTTTGAACTCAGTGCCTCATGTTTACTAGGCAGATACTCTGCCAGTGGAGCCATGCTCCACAGCCTGACAAAAGCCTTCTAATACTGAGTTGCCTATTTCAGTACTGGACTTGAACCTAGGTCCTTCTCCTTGATAGGCAAGGAGAGCCTTTACCATTGAGACAGAATTCTAGACCTTTTCTTACCTTAAAACAAAGATGA
>NW_012295309.1:0-5248 GCF_000151885.1 Dipodomys ordii
ACTTCTGCTTTTGCTTCTGCTTCTTCTGCTTTTCCTGCTTCTCCGTCTGATTCTGCTTCTTTTGCCTTTCCTGATTCTCCTTCTGCTAATGCTTCTTCTTCTCCTTCTGTTTCTCCTTCTCCTTCTCGTTCTTCTGCTATTCCTTCTGCTTCTCTTTCTGCTTCTGCATCTTCAGCTTCTTCTGCTACTGCTTCTGCTTCTTCTGTTTCTTCTGCTTCTCCTTCTGCTTTTGCTTCTCTTTCTGCTTCTGCTTCTCCTTCTGGTTCTCCTTCTTCTTCTCCAGATTCTGCTTCTTCTGCTTCTCCTTCCGCTTCAGGTTCTGCTTCTGCTTCTTCGGCTTCTTCTGCTTCTATTTTTGCTTCTCCTTCTGTTTCTGCTTCTCTTTCTGCTTCTGCTTCTTCTCCTTCTTCTATTTCTCCTGCTTCTGCTTCTCCTGCTTCTCCTTCTGTTTCTCTTTATTCTTATCCTTCTGCTACTCCTTCTCCTTCTCCTTCTTCTGCTTCTCCTTCTGCTTCTGCTTCTCCTTCTGCATCTTCTTCTGTTTTAATTTCTCCTTCTTGTGCTTTTCATTCTGCTTCTGCTTCTCCTGCTTCTGCTTCTTCTGCTTCTCCTGCTTCTCCTTCTCCTTCTCTTTCTACTTCTGCTTATCCGTCTGTTTCTCCTACTCCTAATCCTTCTCTTTCTCCTTCTCCTTCTTCTTCTTCTTCTGCTTTTCCTGCTTCTTCTTCTTCTGCTTCTTCTTCTTTTTCTGCTTATTCAGTTTCTTCTGCTTCAGCTTCTGCTTCTTCTGCTACTCCTTCTGCTTCTGTTTCTCCTTCTGCTTCTGCTCTTCTCCTTCTTCTGTTTCTTCTGCTTCTGCTTCTCCTGCTCCTCCTTCTTCTGCTTCTCCTACTTCTCCTTCTGCTTCTCCATCTCATTCTCCTTCTCCTTCAATTTCTCCTTCTTGTGCTTCTCATTCTGCTTCTGCTTCTGCTTCTCCTGCTTCTGCTTCTTCTGTTTCTCCTTCTGCTTCTCCTTCTGCTTCTCTTTCTGCTTCTAATTCTGCTTCTGCTCCTCCTACTCCTAATCCTTCTCTTTCTCCTTCTTATTCTTCTGCTTCTCGTTCTGCTTCTGCTTCTTCTGCTTGTTCTGTATCTTCTGCTTCTGCTTTTCCAGCTTCTGCTGCTTCTGCTTCTCCTTCTGCTTCAGGTTCTCCTTCTGCTTCTTCAGCTTCTTCTGTTTCTTCTGCTTCTGCTTCTCCTGCAAATGCTTCTTCTGCTTCTGTTTCTATTTCTGCTTCTCCTTCTGCTTCTCCTTCTGCTCCTTCTCCTTCTTCTGTTTCTTCTTCTTCTTCTGCTTCTCCCGCTTCTGCTTCTTCTGCTTCTCTTGAT
The DNA here is from genome assembly GCF_000151885.1 of Dipodomys ordii. Classification (NCBI taxonomy): domain Eukaryota; kingdom Metazoa; phylum Chordata; class Mammalia; order Rodentia; family Heteromyidae; genus Dipodomys; species Dipodomys ordii. The sequence continues at coordinate 1,371 of NW_012295309.1, forward strand.
TGTCCTTCTGCTTCTGCTTCTCCTTCTGCCTCTTCTGCTTCTCTTTCTGCTTCTGCTTCTTCTGATTCTCCAACTTCTCCTTCTGTTTCTGCTTCTCTTTCTGCTTCTGCATCTCCTTCTGCTTCACCTTCTGCTGCTCCTTCTCCTTCTTCTGTTTTTCCCTCTGCTTCTATTTCTGCTTCTTATGCTTCTTCTTTTTCTTCTGCTTCTCCTGCTTCTGCTTCCTATGCTTCTACGGCTTCTTCTTCTGGTTCTGCTTCTTGTGCTTCTACTTCTCTTTCTGCTTCTGCTTCTCCTGCTTGTTTTTCTGCTTCTTCTGCTGCTTCTCCTTCTGCTGCTTCTTTTACTACTCCTTGTGCTTCTCTTTTTGCTTCTCATTCTGCTTCTGCTTCTGATTCTTCTGTTTCTCCTGCCTGAATTTCTGGTTCTACTTCTTCTGCTGCTTCTCCTTCTGCTTCTGCTTCTCCTTCTGCTAATGTTTATGCTTCTTCTGCTTCTTCTCTTTCGGCTTCTCCTGCTTCTGCTTCTTATCCTTCTCCTGCTTCTCTTTCTGCTTCTCATTCTGCTTCTGCTTCTCCTTCTGCTTCTCCTCCTTCTCCTTCTCCTACTTCTGCTTCTCCTTCAGCTTCTGATTCTTCTGCTTCTCCTGCTTCTCCTTCTGCATCTCCTTCTGCTTGTGCTTGTCCTTATGCTTCTGCTTCTGCATCTCCTTCTCCTTCTTTTGCTTCTCCTTTTGCTTTTGCTTCTTCTGCTTTTCCTGCTTCTCCTCCTGCTTCTGCTTCTCCTGCTTTTCCTGCTTCTCCTCCTGCTTCTGCTTCTTCTGCTTCTCCTTCTGATTCTCCTTTTGCTTCTTCTTCGTCTGCTTTACCTGCGTCTCTTTCTGCTTCTCCTTCTGTTTCTCCTTCTCCTTCTTGTTCTGCTTTTCCATCTGCTTCTGCTACAACTGCTTCTGCTTCTACTTCTTCTGTTTCTTCTGCTTCTCCTTCAGCTTTTGATTCTCTTTCTGCTTCTGCTTCTCGTTCTGCTTCTTATTCTGCTTCTTCAGATTCTGCTTCTTCTGCTTCTCCTGCTTCTCCTTCTGATTCAGGTTCTCCTTCTGCTTCTTCACATTCTTATGGTTCTGCTTCTCCTGCTTCTGCTTCTTCTGCTTTCCCTCCTTCTCTTCCTGCTTCTCCTTCTGTTTCTGCTTCTCCTTCTGCTTCTGCTTCTTGTCCTTCTTGTGTTTCTTCTGCTTCTGCTTCTCAAGATTCTGCATCTCCTGCTTCTCCTTCTGCTGCTCTTTCTGCTTCTCCTGCTGCTTTTCCTTCTCCTGCTCCTTCTTCTGCTTCTCTTTCTGCTTCTCCTTCTGTTTCTCCTACTCCTTCTCCTTCTCGTTCTTCTGCTTTTCCTTCTGCTTCTGCATCTTCTGCTTCTTCTGCTACTGCCTCTGCTTCTTCTGTTTGTTCTGCTTCCCCTTCTGCTTCTCCTTCTGCTTTTGCTTCTCTTTCTGCTTTTGCTTCTCCTTCTGCTTCTCCAGATTCTGCTTCTTCTGCTTCTTCTGCTTCTCCTGCTTCTCCTTCTGCTTCTGCTTCTGCTTCTGCTTCTTCTGCTTCTTCTGCTTCTGCTTCTCCTGCTGCTGCATCTTCTCCTTCTCCTGCTTCTCTTTCTGCTTTTCCTTCTGTTTCTGCTTCTCCTTCTGCTTCTTCTCCTTCCTATGTTTCTTCTGCTTCTGCTTCTCCTGCTTCTGCTTCTCCTGCTTCTCGTTGTGCTTCTCTTTCTGCGTCTCCTTCTCCTTCTTCTGCTTCTCCTTCTGCTTCTGCTTCTCCTTCTGCTTCTGCTTCAATTTCTCCTTCTGCTTCTCATTCTGCTTCTGCGTCTTCTGTTTCTTCTGCATCTCCTGCTTCTGCTTCTCCTGCTTCTCCTACTTCTCGTGCTGCTTCTCTTTCTGCTTCTCTTTCTGCTTCTCCTTCTCCTTCTTCTGCTTCTCCTTCTGCTTCTGCTTCTCCTTCTGCTTCTGCTTCTGCTTCAATATCTCCTTCTGCTTCTCATTCTGCTTCTGCGTCTTCTGTTTCTTCTGCTTCTCCTGCTTCTGCTTCTCCTGCTTCTCCTACTTCTCGTGCTGCTTCTCCTTCTGCGTCTCTTTCTGCTTCTGCTTATCCTTTTGCTTCTCCTACTCCTAATCCTTCTCTTTCGCCTTCTCCTTCTCCTTTTTCTGCTTCTCCTGCTTCTCCTTCTGCATCTTCTTCTGCTTCTGCTTCTCCTTCTGCTGCTTCTTCTGCTTCTGCTTCTCCTTCTTCTGCTTCTCCCTCTGATACTGCTTCTTATGCTTATTCTTTTTGTTCTGCTTCTGTTTCTCCTGCTTCTGCTTCTTCTGCTTCTACTGCTTCTCCTTCTCCTTCTCCTTCTCCTTCTTCTTCTCCTTCTCCTTCTCCTTCTCCTTCTCCTTCTTCTTCTTCTTCTTCTTCTTCTTCTTCTTCTTCTTCTTCTTCTTCTTCTTCTTCTTCTTCTTCTTCTTCTTCTTCTCTTTCTGCTGCTTCTGCTTTTCCTGCGTCCTTCTGCTTCTAGTGCTTCTCTTTCTGCTTCTCCATCTGCTTCTGCTTCTGCTACTTGTCCTTCTCCTGTATCTTCTGCATCTGCTTCTCATGCTTCTGCTTCTTCTGCTTTTCCTGCTTCTCTTTCTGCTTCTCCTTCTGCATCTGCTCCTCCTTCTGCTTCTGCTCCTTCTATTTCTTCTGTTTCTTCTTCTTCTGCTTCTCCCGCTCTGCTTCTTCTGCTTCTCCTGCTTCTCGTTCTGCTTCTCTTCGTCGGCTTCTCTTTCTACTTCTCCTTCTGCTTCTTCTGATTCTGCTTCTTCTCCTTCTTCTTCTCCTTCTGCTTCTGCTTCTTCTGCTTCTCCTGCTACTCCTTCTGCATCTCCTTCTGCTTGTGCTTTTCCTTCTGTTTCTTCTTCTGCTTCTGCTTCTCCTTCTTCTGCTTCTCCGTCTGTTTCTGCTTCTTCTGTTTTTCCTGCTTCTCCTTCGGCTTCTCATTCTTCTTCTCCTTCTGTTTCTCCTTGTCGTTATTCTGCTATTCCTTCTGCTTCTCTATCTGCTTCTGCATCTTCAGCTTCTTCTGCTACTGCTTCTGCTTCTGCTTCTTCTGTTTCTTCTGCTTCTCTTTGTGCTTCTCCTTCTGCTTTTGCTTCTCTTTCTGCTTCTGCTTTTCCTTCTGGTTCTCCTTCTTCTCCAGATTCTGCTTCTTCTGCTTCTCCTGCTTCGCCTTCTGCTTCAGGTTCTGCTTCTGCTTCTTCAGCTTCTTCTGCTTCTATTTCTGCTTCTCCTTCTGTTTCTGCTTCTCTTTCTGCTTCTGCTTCTTATCCTTCTTCTATTTCTTTTGATTCTGCTTCTCCTGCTTCTGCTTCTCCTGCTTCTCCTTCTGTTTCTCTTTATGCTTCTCCTTCTGCTTCTCCTTCTTCTACTTCTACTTCTGCTTCTGCTTCTGCTTCTGCTTCTCCTTCTGCTGCTCTTTCTGCTTCTCCTGCTGCTTTTCCTTCTCCTGCTCCTTCTTCTGCTTCTCTTTCTGCTTCTCCTTCTGTTTCTCCTACTCCTTCTCCTTCTCGTTCTTCTGCTTTTCCTTCTGCTTCTGCATCTTCTGCTTCTTCTGCTACTGCCTCTGCTTCTTCTGTTACTTCTGCTTCCCCTTCTGCTTCTCCTTCTGCTTTTGCTTCTCTTTCTGCTTCTGCTTCTCCTTCTGCTTCTCCAGATTCTGCTTCTTCTGCTTCTCCTGCTTCTCCTTCTGCTTCAGGTTCTGCTTCTGCTTCTTCGGCTTCTTCTGCTTCTGCTTCTCCTGCTGCTGCTTCTTCTGCTTCTCTTTCTGCTTTTCCTTCTGTGTCTGTTTCTCCTTCTGCTTCTTCTCCTTCC